>NC_048578.1:34968271-35203271 GCF_013265735.2 Oncorhynchus mykiss
TCATCACACAACAAATCTTGTTTTAAACCTGTCGTCACGCAACAAATCCTGTTTTAAACCTGTCGTCACACAACAAATCCTGTTTTATAACTGTCATCATGCAACAAATCCTGTTTTATTAACACATGTTGACAAAGGCTTTATAATAATGATTTAATTACCAGTTGTTGCACTCAAGGGAAAGGAATAATGGCATGAGGGGGGCACCACCTGTCTATTGCTGCTCTGAGGCTGTTTCTTGTCTTCAAACAATGTATTGCTTTGCTTTGGTCAAAGCATGTTAGAACAGGAGACAAATACCTCACAGCAGGCTTTCACTGTGGTGTTGTGTCATTGGTTGTTTAGTGCTCACATTGTATTGTTCAGACAGGAACAGGTAGTCGGGAAATGACAATCTGGTCAAATAGCTGGATTTTGTATGTACTTATATGTGACTTATTGAACTATATACCGCATTGCTAAAAAAAAAAAAATGCATATTTGTTCCTGGCATATGAACTAAAATTCTCTCTCTCTCTCTCTCTCTCTCTCTCTCTCTCTCTCTCTCTCTCTCTCTCTCTCTCTCTCTCTCTCTCTCTCTCTCTCTCTCTCTCTCTCTCTCTCTCTCTCTCTCTCTCTCTCTCTCTCTCTCTCTCTCTCTCTCTCTCTCAGAGCTGAGGACCCTGCTGATGACAGTGAAGATGGTTACAACAGACACAAGTACACTACTCTTAGTGGTAGCAGTCTTTCTAAACCTAGTAGCAAGTAACGAGTACCACAATTTGCGCTTGGGAAAGGACAGCTCTCCCATGAGGTTCACCTTTCATCTCTACAATGCCACCATTAATGAGAACTCAGCCCCCAGGACTGCTGTGGAGAGTCCCATCAAGATGGGCGTAGTGATCGATCCTTTGTGGAACATCAAGTTCAAACTCGTCTCTGGAGACGACGACGGCCTATTCAAAGCGGAAGAGGTCAGAGTAGGGGATTTCTGCATTCTGCGAATCAAAACGCGCAGCAGTATTTCTGCATCACTGAACAGGGAAGTAAGAGACAGTTACACTCTCACCATTGAAGCCACTGAAATCACGTACGACTTCCAGGCCACGACCAAGGTATTGGTTCAGGTGCTTGATACCAATGACCTGAAACCGCTCTTCTACCCAGCCTCGTACAACGTAGTCATCAGGGAAGACGCTCCGTTGAAGTCCAGCGTGGTCAGGGTCAGTGCGACGGACGCGGATATTGGCTGCAACGCTGAGTTCTATTACTCCTTTACGACTAGAGCCCATCCGTTCGCCGTTGATCCTTTCTCAGGCACCATCAGCCTCGTCAAGAGACTGAACCACAGCCGAGCAGAAACATACGATCTCACTGTATTAGCCGAGGACAGGACCAAGAAGATATCTGGGGTTAAGAAGTTTGGCAACGTTGCCAGCGTTACAGTGACCATAGAAAAGGTCTCTTCGACCGGCCCCACCATCAAACCTCTCCCAGTTGTCCTGGCTCAGAAGGACGAAGAGGAGAAGATAACTATTGATGTCCTTGTAGAGTCGGGTGTAAAGCAGGTTGAGTCCGTTAGTATTGTTGGCGGGGATCCACAGAGGTATTTTGAGATTATTCCATCCAGCCAGCAAGTCGATGGATTCCAAGTGGTCTCCACCAAGAGAATGAACTGGTCCCAGAGCCCATCTGGATTCAACCTCTCCCTTCAAGCTAAAGACAAGAGCAGTCCACCTTTAGTTTCTCCAGTTTCAGAAATCCATATCCCTTCGTATAAACAAAGCCTGTTTAGCTTTCTGGAAGACACTTACATTCTCACACTAAGTGAGTTTTCACCACCAAAAACACATGTGGTCAGAGTTAGTGTGAGTCCAGCACATTTGAATGTTACATTCCACATTAAAAGTAACTCTGATAGCCACAAATTTAAGATTAACCCCAAAACAGGCATACTTGTTACCTCAGAGTCCTTTGACTTTGAGAAAAAGTCTCGTTATGAATTCGACGTGATAGCGAATCACGGTGAAGCCGAGACCCATATAGTCATTGAGATAACTGACGAAAATGACAACGCCCCCACATTCACCAAGCCCTCATACCAAACCACACTGTCAGAGAACGTACCTATAGGCAGCAGCGTTCTAACAGTCTCTGCAATAGACGTGGACAGGGGTCGAAATGGCTTCGTGACCTATGCCATAGCCAACTCAGCTCCTTCCCCATTCACAATAGACGCAATCAGTGGTGTGATCTCTACATCTGAGGATCTGGACTACGAGTTGATGAAGAGGTGGTATCATCTCAGAGTGTGGGCTTCGGACAGCGGCAGTCCCTTCAGTCATGTTTCTGAATGCGCTGTGACGATCACCATGAGCAACGTCAACGACAACACCCCTCTGTTTGAGCAGGTGGGATGCAACGCCACCATACCTGTAGATTTAGCGGTGGGAGAGCCAATCACAGAGCTGTCTGCTGTTGACCTGGACGAACTACAACAGCTCAGATATGTGATCGAGTCAGGGAATGACCAAAAACTGTTTGACATTGATGCTGTATCAGGAATCATTACACTGATCAGACAGATACCCACAGTTTCGATAGAGACTGAATTACCTTCGTTCAGACTCAGAATCACAGCAACCGACGGTAAACATACCTCTGATCCCTCTGTTGTTACTGTTACTGTCATCAACCAGAGCATTGAAGCCACAGTCAGTTGTCAGGAGACTGGGATTTTCAAACGTCTCACAGACAAACTGATAGAATCCATAAAGCCAGTGTTGACTATCCAGGATGAGGAATCCTTCTCAGACGTTCATATCATCAACCGCCACTCTCCTAAGTTCAACTCTGGCATCCCGAGTACTATTGACATCAGAGAGGACTTCCCTTTAAATTCTACTATCCTTCACTTCAAGGCTTCAGATAATGACACCGGATTCAACAGCAAGCTTGTGTATGCCATCTCAAGTGGAAATGAAGACGGGTGTTTCTCCATTGGTATTTGGTCTGGGGAGCTTAAGCTTGTGTGTCCTTTAGACCGAGAAACCAAAGAGTTCTACATTTTGAACGTAACTGTCTATGATTTAGGAAGCCCACAAACCTCAGCATGGAAATTTCTTGCTGTGAATCTATTGGATGTTAACGACAACCGACCAGTCTTCAACCAATCCAGGTATGTCGTGCACATCCCAGAGAACACGGAGGTTGACACAACGATATTCCAAATGCACGCAACAGATTTAGACTCTGAGGGCAACGGAAACATCCTATATTCGATGCTAACGCTAACCAATCTGTTCAAGATCAATGAACTCACTGGAAAAGTCAAGGTGTCTGGTCGTTTAGACAGAGAAGCCTTTCCCAGACATGACCTGAAGGTAGAGGCTAGAGATCAGTCTAAAAAAGACCCACAGCTCTTCTCTTTGACCGATCTGGTGGTCGTTTTGGAGGACATCAACGACAATCCTCCCAAGTTCGTCCCCAAGATCTACAACATCAAAGTCCCTGAGGACTTTCCCTTGGGGACGGTGCTACTGTGGGTCGAGAGCTACGACTTAGACCTGGGCAGTGCTGGACAGGTCAGCTACAACCTGAAGAACAGTGAGAACGGGACCTTTTTTCTGGACGCGTTGACGGGATCTCTAACCCTTGAGAAGGAACTGGACTTCGAGAGGAGACAGTCTTACAACCTGACGGTTCAAGCAGTTGACCATGGTCTTCCTCGGTCACTCTCCTCTTCCTGTTTCATCGAGGTGGAGGTCCTGGATGTGAATGAGAACCTGAATAAGCCGGTCTTCTCCATGTTTGTCTATGAGGCCTCAGTGATGGAGGACGCTCCTGTGGGAACCTCAGTGTTCACGCTGACAGCAGCAGACAGGGACCAGGGGAAAGATGGAGTCGTCAGGTATCACATTCACGATGGATCTGGACTGGGAGTTTTCATGATCGATGAGGAAACAGGTAAATGTGTGTGTGTGTGTGTGTGTTTGTGTGTGTGTTTGTGTGTGTGTTTGTGTGTGTGTGTGATAACAGTAAAAATCTATTTGATATAATTTTCTTTAGTATGAATGCATTGCTGTTACAGTAGATGAGAAGTGGTATAACAGTTGATAAAGCCTGTGGTAAAAAGAAGAAAAAAGAAAATGGATGTGCAATTGTTAAAATAACCTGAGGCTGCTTGGGACGTGTTCCTACATACTGGCTACTTTACAGAGGATAGCCTGTGACCTCACATTCCATTAGCATGGCTCCCTCCTGTTGGGAAATTAGATAGAGAAATAGAAATAGACAATGCTGTGTCATTGTAGTGTGGAATACCTGCACTGATACACATGGCCTCCCTTTCAGAATCTTACTCCTACTTATAATCTTTTAGATTTTGACAACGTATTCTCTAGTTTTAACCAAATAACATTTTTTTTTTTGGGGGGGGGGGGGTAAACCTAGATGATTTAACTATCCAAGTTGTTCATCACCACACCTGTCAGCCAGAAAATGATGTGAATACAGATGGATGACATTATAAACGATTTCTCCTTCTGTTTTGCAGGTGTAATCCGCACGGCTGAGACGTTGGACCGCGAGGCCGTCCCACACTACTGGATGTCGGTCTATGCCAAAGACCTTGGCACCATCCCTCTAGTGACCTGGACAGACATATTTGTGGAAGTCCTGGACATCAATGATAATCCTCCCCAGATGTCCCAGCCGGTCTACTTCGGCTCAGTCCTGGAAAACATGCCTAAAGACAAGTCAGTGGTTCAGGTCACTGCTACTGACGTGGACAGCTCCTCTGAGGGGAAACTCACCTTCCAGCTGTTGGAGTCACCGCGGAGATATTTCACCATCAACACCAAGACAGGTAACTGACACATTTCACAAGGAAACACGGACCGATGTGATTTTATTTCTGTAGTCGAACACCTTTGAGGAAATACAGGTTGTTGTATTGTGTCCATATCTCATTTTGACAACCTACAACATCCATTCAGTTTCGTCAAATGTACATCAAATTTTTTGCAATTTTTCTTGTTCATGTGTTTCAAATATACATCTCAATAGACCATTTATCTGTAAAACATGGCAGCTTGTGGTTTCTCAAGTCGAATAGAAAATGGTAGATTATAACATGTGTCAACGGTAAGGTGCACATGCATCACCCAGGGTGTGCCACATCACGTGAGGCCGGATCAAGGTTAAACTACGCTTCTTTTCTACCTGTAAATGTACAACAAAAATGATCCAGTCATGTCTGGGCTGGGACGGCAGTGAGTGTAAAATATCAACTGCCCAACCAGGAAGTTAAACCCCAAATCTCTGACAGTTTCATCTTGCAGCTGAGTGCCTGTCACACAGCAACAGAGCATGGGCCTTTGAAAACAGGGCAAATTGCAACCAGATTAGCTCTACGTCGCAAGCTCCTACAAGTCTGTCTGTCCTCGACTTGTAATCTCTGCTGGGCTGTGTGTGTGTGTGTGTGTGTGTGTGTGTGTCCCCTTACCCCCAGGCTAACACCAAAGGATTAAAGCTGAAAAGACACTCCATTAATGCCTTGGAAGACGTACAATAGATTAGATGTTTTATAGAAACACCCAGTGTAATCAAGAGACAGGTTAGTTTCGCTGAGACTACCTGGGAGTGGGGAGGGGAAAACTAGCTGCTATTGGCAGAGAGGTTTGCAGCTCTCTTTTTTATTAGTCTAGTAACTCATTTACTTCCTGGTGATGTCACCAGGCATGCCAAAACTCCTCCCACTAAAACAGGCAAACATTTCAGGTGGTCTTTTCAAACAGCTCTAACACTAAAAGGGTATCATCATTTTCACAATTTCACAGTATTATCCCAACCTCATAGTGTGGAAATATACACGGAGTGTACAAAACATTAGGAACACCTGCTCTTTCCATGACATAGACTGACCAGGTGAATCCAGGTGAACGCTATTGTCCCTTATTGATGTCACTTGTTAAAATATTGAAGTGCCTTTGAACGGGGTATGGCAGTAGGTGCCAGGCACACCGGTTTGAGTGTGTCAAGAACTACAACGCTGCTGGGTTTTTCATGCTCAATAGTTTCTCATGTGTCAAGAATGGTCCACCACCCAAAGGACATCCAGCCAACTTGACACAACTGTGGGAAGCAATGGAGTCAACATGGGCCAGCATTCCTGTGGAACGCTTTCGACACCTTGTAGAGTCCATGCCCTGACGAACTGAGGCTGTTCTTAGGGCAAAAAGGGCTGCAATTCAATATCAGGAAGATGTACACTCAGTGTATATAAAACACAGGAAAATCAGGGTTTTGACTGCACTGGGCCTTTAACTCATTACAATGACAAGGACCTTGTCCTTCTACATTCTGAAAGTATTCAGACCCCTTGACTTTTTCCACATTTTGTTACGTTACAGCCTTATTCTAAAATGTATTACACCCCCCCCCTCTTCAATCTACACACAATAACCCATAATGACAAAGCAAAAAAAAAAAAAAAAATATATTTTTTGCTCTGTTGCCTCGATCCTGGCTAGTCTCTCAGTCCCTGTTGCTAAAAAACGTCCCCACAGCATGATGCTGACACCACCATGCTTCACCGTAGGGATGGTGACAGGTTTCCTCCAGATGTGACGCTTGGCATTCAGTCCAAAGAGTTCAATCTTGGTTACATCATTTATCATGGTCTTAGAGTCCTTTAGGTGCCTTTTGGCAAACTCCAAGCGGGCTGTCATGTGCCTTTTACGTGAGGAGTGGCTTCCGTCTGGCCACTCTACCACAAAGGCCTGATTGGTGGAGTGCTACAGAGATGGTTGTCCTTCTGGAAGGTTCTCCCATCTCTACAGAGGAACTCTGGAGCTCAGTCAGAGTGACCATCAGGTCCTTGGTTAGCTCCATGACCAAGGCCCTTCTCCCCCGATTGCTCAGTTTGGCCAGGCGGCCAGCTCTAGGAAGAGTCTTGGTGGTTCCAAACTTCTTCCATTGAAGAATGATGGAGGCCACTGTGTTTTTCGAGACCTTCAATGCTGCAGAAATGTTTTGGTACCGTTCCCTAGATCTGTGCCTCGACATAACCCTGTCTCAGAGCTTTACGGACAATTCCTTCGACCTAATGGCTTGTTTTTTACTCTGACATGCACTGTCAACTATGGGACCTTATATAGACAGGTGTGTGCCTTGCCAAATCCTGTCCAATCAATTGAATATACCACGGGTGGACTCCAGTCAAGTTGTAGAAACATCTCAAGGACGATCAATGGAAATAGGATGCTCCTGAGCTCAATTTCGAGTCTCATAGCAAAAGGGTCTGTGTAGTTATGTAAATTAACTACATTTGAATAAAATTGCAAAAAATTATAAAAACCTGTTTTTCGCTTTATCATTATGGGGTATTGTGTGTAGATTGATGAGGATTTTTTTTTTTTAAAGTAATCCATTTTAGAATAAGGCTGTAACGTAACACAATTTGGAAAAAGTCAAGGGGTCTGAATGCACTGTAGGTGAATACAAAACGATCAATGAAGTGAAACCTCAGCTTCTATCACACAAACAGCATGGTAGATTCATTTCTGCCACGAGAGGATATGAGCTGTGCTCCTCATGTCTGAACAGGATCAACACGTGACTCAGAGAAGTCTGACTAAGATCTTAATTCAGGAGTGTAGCAGCTAAGTGCACAAGGTACAGTATCTGTTGAGATGTCCCAGCAGGAAGTCAGATAAGAACCAGTAATACATTTCAATAGAAGCAGTGTAGCTGTATCACCAGCTGGAAGAAACAGAAAAATCTAAACTAGAAAATATTAATCATTTGCGGGTGCTTATATTTGTCCTGTAATTGTTGTTTTCTGTATATCTCAACTCCCCCAGGGGGTGTGGTCACATTGTCAAGTACCGCAAGAGCAATTGGGTTAAGTGCCTTGCTCCAGGGCACAGAGAAAGCTTTTCACCTTGTCTGCACTGGGACACAAACGGGGACACTAACACTCTAACCTTAAGGCTACCTGCCACCCCAGAAGAAAACATATGGAGGTCAAGAGACCTCTTTTACAAGGAGGCCTAGCAGAGAAGGACAACTTCATTACAAAAACACAGACACAGGAAGTAAACCAACAACGTCTGTGCTAAATGATAAAAGCAGCAGCTTCCTAACGTGTCTCACCTGTCTAAATAATGTCTCCGCTAAAGACCCAGCAGGATTTGTTTTTGAGTGCCGTAAAAGCGAAATGCCCCTTAAATGATCATCTCCACTCACTTCAACCACCCCCCCCCCCCACACACACACACACACACACACACACACATACGCACGCGCACACACACACACACACACACACACACACACACACACACACACACGCACGCACACACACACAAATACGCACACACACACACACACACACACACACACGCACACACACACAGACACACACACACACACACACACACACGCACACACGCACACACGCACACACACACAAACACACGCACGCACGCACACACACATACACACACACACACACACACACACACACACACGCACACACGCACGCACACACGCACACACACACGCGGTAGTCTGTAGGCCACTACTCTGATATCAACTCAGGCATGTTTAGTCTGTAGGCCACTACTCTGATATCAACTCAGGCATGTTTAGTCTGTAGGCCACTACTCTGATATCAACTCAGGCATGTTTAGTCTGTAGGCCACTACTCTGATATCAACTCAGGCATGTTTAGTCTGCAGGCCACTACTCTGATATCAACTCAGGCATGTTTAGTCTGTAGGTCACTACTCTGATATCAACTCAGGCATGTTTAGTCTGCAGGCCACTACTCTGATATCAACTCAGGCATGTTTAGTCTGTAGGCCACTACTCTGATATCAACTCAAGCATGTTTAGTCTGTAGGCCACTACTCTGATATCAACTCAGGCATGTTTAGTCTGTAGGCCACTACTCTGATATCAACTCAGGCATGTTTAGTCTGCAGGCCACTACTCTGATATCAACTCAGGCATGTTTAGTCTGCAGGCCACTACTCTGATATCAACTCAGGCATGTTTAGTCTGTAGGCCACTACTCTGATATCAACTCAGGCATGTTTAGTCTGTAGGCCACTACTCTGATATCAACTCAGGCATGTTTAGTCTGTAGGCCACTACTCTGATATCAGCTCAGGCGGTGAAACAGACAACCTCACCCAGTTTTCAACACGGTTGAAAAGTGCCAAACCAGTCATGTAACCTGTTTTGTCAGGTTTTCTGATCTCATAGACCCTTTAATTTGGCAGGAGAATTGGCCTGTTAAACTAACAGAAGCAACATGGCAGGATAATTGACCTGTTAAAGGAACAGAAGCAGAATGGGAAATCTTTACTAAATGACAATACAGTAGTGGATAGTGTATCAGTGGATAGATTGGGTAAGGGGAAAGGGAAAGGGGAAATGGGAAGGGGAAATGTGAAAGGGGAAGGGGAAATGAGAAAGGGGAAGGGGACATGGGAAGGGGAAATGGAAAGGGAAAAGGGGATACCTAGTCAGATTGTAGCAGGTTGACGTTTATTGTCATAAGACTTGTCCTGGAGGCAGAACTGAGCGATTTTCCCTCAGGCAGGCCAGCTGTAAAGTCAACATTCATGAAAACAAACATTTACTTTTTGGTCTTAATTTAAGGTCATCATTAGGCATTAGGGTTAGTGTTGTGGTGAAGGTTGTGGTTAGGCATTAGGGTTCAAATCTGATTTTATGACTTTCTGGCTGTGCCAGCTCGTGACCACTCTTTTGTATTGGCCAACTCCTGCAACACACGTTATACTATTAAATTATCCACAGTCCTAAAACGTTGAGTATTTTATAAACAATAACAGGATCTAGAAAGTTCTCAGAGGTTTCTTTGTTTAGACCATGAAGACAAATAAACACTGTCAACAAACAGACGGGGTTGTGGGAAGACAGAAGAGTTAACCAGCTGCATGGGGCTCAGACAGTGACAAGTGTGCTGGGTGATTCCACTAACTTGGTGCCTTTTGAGAAGCGTAAAAAAAAAACACACACTGTTTCCTTCTCTCCCTGTGTTTCCTTCTCCCTCTGTTTCCTTCTCTCTCTCTGTGTTTCCTTCTCTCTCTCTGTTTCCTTCTCTCCCTGTTTCCTTCTCTCTCTGATTTCTTCTCTCTCTGATTTCTTCTCTCTCTCTTTTTCCTTCTCTCTCTCTGTTTCTTTCTCTGTTTCCTTCTCTCACTCTGTTTCCTTCTCTCCCTGTGTTTCCTTCTCTATCTGTTTCCTTCTCTCTCTCTGTTTTCTTCTCACTCTGTTACCTTATCACTCTGTTTCCTTCTATCTGTTTCCTTCTCCATCTGTATCCTTCTCTCTCTCTGTTTTCTTCTCTCTCTGTTTCCTCTTTCTCTGTTTCCTTCTCTCTCTCTGATTCCTTCTCTCTCTGTTTCCTTCTCTCTCTGATTCCTCCTCTCGCTCTGTTTCCTTCTCTCTCTCTGTTTCCTTCTCTCTCTCTGTTTCCTTCTCTCTTTCTGTTTCCTTCTCTCTCTATGTTTCCTTCTCTCTCTCTGTTTCCTCTCTCTCTCTGTTTCCTTCTCTCTCTCTAATTTCTTCTCTCTTTCTATTTCTCCCTCTGTTTCCTTCTCTCTCTCTGTTTCCTTCTCTCTCTGTTTCCTTCTCTCTCTATGTTTCCTTCTCTCTCTCTGTTTCCTTCTCTCTCTCTATGTTTCCTTCTCTCTCTCTGATTTATTCTCTCTTTCTGTTTCTCCCTCTGTTTCCTTCTCTCTCCCATATTCCTTCTCCCTCGGTTTCCTTCTCGCTCTGTTTCCTTCTCTCGCTGTTTCCTTCACTCTCTCTGTTTTCTTAGGCGTCATCAACACTCTGACCTCTCTGGACCGGGAACAGCAGTCTGAGCACAGTATCGAGGTAGGAGACTGAGACACCTGCTTGTCATTAAACAACATGTGAATTTTTTACGAGATCGTTAAAAAGGCCTGAAATGAGAGCTTAAACTACTCTATAAATTATCCGTAACGTGTGTGGTCTTGATAAATAACATTTCTCACCAAATATATGTGATTTGTGATACATAAAACGTATTTATTTAATTTAAGTCTCAATCAATCCTCCATATCCTACTGTTAGACTAACCCGTCTTCCCCCTCTTCCTCCTCTCAGGTGATAGTGTCAGACAACGGAGCCCCTCCTCTCCGCTCCACCTCTACAGTGATCATCCAGGTGCTGGATGAGAACGACAACAGACCTCAGTTCAACCACAAGCTCTTCCAGGTCTGCTTCTATTGGCTCTTTGGGGTTTCGGTTCAGCATCCGAAAGGGCACCCTATTTCCTGCATAGGCTGTGTTTACACAGGCAGCCCAAATCTGATCTTTTTTCCACTCATTTGTCTTTTGTCCAATAACATCAGATCTTTTTCTTATTTTTTTCCCCCCTAATTTCATGGTATCCAATTGTTAGAATTTGTTACTGTCTTGTATCATCGCTACAACTCCCGTACGGGCTCGGGAGAGACGAAGGTCGAGAGCCATGCGTCCTCCGAAACACAACCCAACCAAGCCGCACTGCTTCTTAACACAGCTCGCATCCAACCCGGAAGCCAGCCACACCAATGTGTTGGAGGAAACACCGTGCACCTAGCGACCTGGTAAGCGCGCACTGCGCCCGACCAGCCAGTGCGCGATGAGACAAGGATATCCCTACCGGCTAAACCCTCCCTAACCCGGACGGCGCTAGGCCAATTTTGCGTCGCCCCATGAACCTCCCAGTCGCGGCCGGCTGCGACAGACCCTGGGCTCGAACCCAAAATCTCTGGTGACACAGCTAGCACTGTGATAACATCGGATATTTGTTTCAGAGCTGATCTAATTAGTCAAAATACCAATTAGTGAAAGCAGTGGCGGTTCAAGCTTGTATGGCTTCCTGGGTGAACCCCCCCTTCAGCCCCCCAGGGCTATCTTCTGTATACCAACCCTACCTTGTCACAATACAACTGATTGGCTCAAATGCA
The DNA here is from genome assembly GCF_013265735.2 of Oncorhynchus mykiss. Lineage (NCBI taxonomy): Eukaryota > Metazoa > Chordata > Actinopteri > Salmoniformes > Salmonidae > Oncorhynchus > Oncorhynchus mykiss. Next base: position 34,980,268 of record NC_048578.1, read on the forward strand.
TTAAGAAGGAAAGAAATTCTACAAATTAACTTTTAACAAGGCACACTTGTTAATTTAATTGCATTCCAGGTGACTACGCATGATGCTGGTTAAGAGAACTACAAGAGTGTGCAAAGCTGTCATCAAGGCAAACTTTTTAATATAAATTTTTATTTAACCTTTATTTAACTAGGCAAGACTTGTTCTTAACTCAGTTAAGAACAAATTCTTATTTACAATGACGGCCTACCACGGCCAAACCCAGACGACGCTGGGCCAATTGTACGCTGCCCTATGGGACTCCCAATCACGGCCGGATGTGATGCAGCCTGGATTCAAACCAGGGACTGCAGTGACACCTCTGAGATGCAGTGCCTCAGACCACAGCGCCACTCGGGAGCCCAAAAGGGTGGCTACTTTGAAGAATCTAAAATACTAAATATATTTAGATTTAACACTTTTTTGGTTACTACATGATTCCATATGTGCTATTTCATCGTTTTGATGTCTTCACTATTATTCTACAATGTAAAAATAGTACAAATAAAGCAAAACCCTTGAATGAGGAGGTGTGTCGAAGCTTTTGACTGGAACTTTGACGGTGGCTTTTGACTGGTGCTTTGACCGGTGCTTTGACCGGTGGCTTGCGAAAGTATTCACCCCCCCTTGGTATTTTTCCTATTTTGTTGCCTTACAACTTTGAATTAAAATAGATTTTTTTTGGGGGGGGGGGGTTATATCATTTGATCTACACAACATGCCTACCACTTTGAAGATGCTATTTTTTTATAGCATAACTATTTACTCCCCCCAAAGTCAATACCTTGTAGAGCCACCTTTTGCAGCAATTACAGCTGCAAGTCTCTTGGGGCATGTCTCTATAAGCTTGGCACATCTAGCCACTGGGATTTTTGCCCATTCTTCAAGTTGGATGGGTTTCGCTGGGGTACGGCCATTTTTAAGTCATACCACAGATTCTCAATTGGATTGAAGTCTGGGCTTTGACTAGGCCATTCCAAGACATTTCAATGTTAAAACATTAAAACATTTGAATGTTGTTTTTTTTATTTTGTCTATGTGTAGGGCCATTATTTTGCTGGAAGGTGAACCTCTGTCCCAGTCTCAAATCTCTGGAAGACTGAAACAGGTTTCCCTCAAGAATTTCCCTGTATTTAGCACCATCCATCGTTCTTTCAATTCTGACCAGTTTCCCAGTCCCTGCCGATGAAAAACATGGGATGGTGTTCTCGGGGTGATGAGAGGTGTTGGGTTTGTGCCAGACATAGCTTTTTCCTTGATAGCCAAAACCTAAATTTTAGTCTCATCTGACCAGAGTACCTTCTTCCATATATTTTGGGAGTCTCCCACATACCTTTTGGCGAACACCAAACGTGTTTGTTTATTTTTTTCTTTAAACGCAGCCATTGTGCACTACTTTTGACTTGGACCATATCTGGTTAAAATTAGTGCACTAATTAGGGAATAGGATGCCATTCAGCCCTACTTACTATTAAAGCACTTTGTATCAGCTACTGATGTAATAATGGGCTTTTATAAATAAATGTGACTGATTAATTCATTGATTGGTTCCAGGTAAAACTACCTGAGCAACACAGGGGTCAGGGGGCGGAACCACAGGCGGAGGTGTGTCGGATGGTTGCCCAGGACGACGATGAAGGGCCCAATGCTGAGGTCACCTTCAGTCTCCAGGACAAACAGGACGAGAGGTTTGACATCCATCCAGACACTGGGGTTGTGACGGCACACGGGGACTTTACAGCAGGCAACTACAGCATCCTCACGGTAGGTGGACAACCACATAGTTAACATGTTCCACAGATTCATCTGCTTTTCACAACCACACGCAATGGTGGAGCACTCTTTAGGACACCTGCTATTCCAAAACAAATACAACCGCATCTTCTTTCATGACTCTCGTTCACGTGTAGAGTGTAAACGTGCATGTGAAGTTGCATGGGAACACCATTGTGATGAACACCAACCCTGTCATGTTCTCATGTAGTGTGATGAGTAACACAAAGATCCACACCACAGCGCAATAACATTAGCATTGTCTCTCCATCCCATCCATTCCCTCTGTCAGATCAAAGCAGAGGATCATGGGAGTCCGGTGAGATCGTCGACAGTCCGCCTCGACGTAGAGTGGATCTCCAAGCCGACGCCCACCTCCGATCCCCTGACGTTTGACGAGCCACACTTCACCTTCGCTGTCATGGAGACGGATCCTGTCACTCACATGGTGGGGATCATCCTCACGGAGACACAGAGGCTACTGTGGTATGACATCACAGGTGAGGACTAACATCGGTAACTCTGACGTCAAATCAAATCAAATCAAAGCAAATTTTTATTGGTCACATACACATGGTTAGCAGATGTTAATGCGAGTGTAGCGAAATGCTTGTGCTTCTAGTTCACAGATCAGTAATATCTAACAAGTAATCTAACAATTTCACAACAACTACCTTATACACACAAGTGTAAAGGAATGAATAAGAATATGTACATATAAATACATGGATGAGTGTTGGTCGAGCGGCATAGGCAAGATGCAGTAGATGGTATCGAGTACAGTATATACATATGAGATGAGTAATGTCGGGTATGTAAACATTACATAAAGTGGCATTGTTTAAAGTGACTAGATGTGTTTAAAGTGATGTGTGGAGATGTGCAGTATGTTGTGTGTTGATGATATGGACCATGCATAAGATCAGCTAAGTGTTTCTTTAGTGTGTAGAATTACAGCCTATTTTATACAAACTAACATCCTGGAAAATATGATCAGATGTGTGTAATTCAATGTTTTTCTAGCAAAAGTTATATTAGTTGACACAATAAAGACTTAGAGTAAAGTTACCGTAAAAAGTAGTTGTTTTATTAAACTGACCAAACGGAATGAGTCAAAACGATCTGTCAACATTTCCGTTTACATAAAGGCAAGTCAAAACGATCTGTCAACATTACCATTTACATAAAGGCAAGGCAAAACGATCTGTCAACATTACCATTTACATAAAGGCAAGGCAAAACGATCTGTCAACATTTCCGTTTACATAAAGGCAAGTCAAAACGATCTGTCAACATTACCATTTACATAAAGGCAAGGCAAAACGATCTGTCAACATTACCATTTACATAAAGGCAAGTCAAAACGATCTGTCAACATTTCCGTTTACATAAAGGCAAGTCAAAACGATCTGTCAACATTTCCGTTTACATAAAGGCAAGGCAAAACGATCTGTCAACATTACCATTTACATAAAGGCAAGGCAAAACGATCTGTCAACATTACCATTTACATAAAGGCAAGGCAAAACGATCTGTCAACATTACCATTTACATAAAGGCAAGGCAAAACGATCTGTCAACATTACCATTTACATAAAGGCAAGTCAAAACGATCTGTCAACATTACCATTTACATAAAGGCAAGGCAAAACGATCTGTCAACATTACCATTTACATAAAGGCAAGGCAAAACGATCTGTCAACATTACCATTTACATAAAGGCAAGGCAAAACGATCTGTCAACATTACCATTTACATAAAGGCAAGGCAAAACGATCTGTCAACATTACCATTTACATAAAGGCAAGTCAAAACGATCTGTCAACATTACCATTTACATAAAGGCAAGTCAAAACGATCTGTCAACATTACCATTTACATAAAGGCAAGTCAAAACGATCTGTCAACATTACCATTTACATAAAGGCAAGGCAAAACGATCTGTCAACATTACCATTTACATAAAGGCAAGGCAAAACGATCTGTCAACATTACCATTTACATAAAGGCAAGGCAAAACGATCTGTCAACATTACCATTTACATAAAGGCAAGGCAAAACGATCTGTCAACATTACCATTTACATAAAGGCAAGTCAAAACGATCTGTCAACATTACCATTTACATAAAGGCAAGTCAAAACGATCTGTCAACATTACCATTTACATAAAGGCAAGGCAAAACGATCTGTCAACATTACCATTTACATAAAGGCAAGTCAAAACGATCTGTCAACATTACCATTTACATAAAGGCAAGTCAAAACGATCTGTCAACATTACCATTTACATAAAGGCAAGGCAAAACGATCTGTCAACATTTCCGTTTACATAAAGGCAAGTCAAAACGATCTGTCAACATTTCCGTTTACATAAAGGCAAGGCAAAACGATCTGTCAACATTACCATTTACATAAAGGCAAGGCAAAACGATCTGTCAACATTACCATTTACATAAAGGCAAGGCAAAACGATCTGTCAACATTACCATTTACATAAAGGCAAGGCAAAACGATCTGTCAACATTACCATTTACATAAAGGCAAGTCAAAACGATCTGTCAACATTACCATTTACATAAAGGCAAGGCAAAACGATCTGTCAACATTACCATTTACATAAAGGCAAGGCAAAACGATCTGTCAACATTACCATTTACATAAAGGCAAGTCAAAACGATCTGTCAACATTTCCATTTACATAAAGGCAAGGCAAAACGTGACCAATCAAAGACTGCAAATGGACTGTGAAGGAAAAGAGACTTTTATTGATGATGAGAATCTGGCATGGAGCCGTGTTTTGCTGTGAGTTTTGCTGTGCGCTGTGAGTTTTGCTGTGAGTTTTGCTGTGCGCTGTGAGTTTTGCTGTGAGTTTTGCTGTGCGCTGTGAGTTTTGCTGTGCGCTGTGAGTTTTGCTGTGTGTTTTGGTGTGCGCTGTGTGTTTTGCTGTGCGCTGTGAGTTTTGCTGTGCGCTGTGAGTTTTGCTGTGCGCTGTGAGTTTTGCTGTGCGCTGTGAGTTTTGCTGTGCGCTGTGAGTTTTGTTGTGAGTTTTGCTGTGCGCTGTGAGTTTTGCTGTGCGCTGTGAGTTTTGCTGTGTGTTTTGGTGTGCGCTGTGTGTTTTGCTGTGCGCTGTGAGTTTTGCTGTGCGCTGTGAGTTTTGCTGTGTGTTTTGGTGTGCGCTGTGTGTTTTGCTGTGCGCTGTGTGTTTTGCTGTGCGCCATGTAAACTATAATGGTAGATTGAGTTCATGTCACTCTGCTGTTGAACTGAGCAGCCTGGTCTCGGTGTGGCAGATAAGACCTCAGCGAGGGGCAGGGGCTCAGTGTGTGTGTGTGTGTGTGTGTGTGTGTGTGTGTGTGTGTGTGTGTGTGTGTGTGTGTGTGTGTGTGTGTGTGTGTGTGTGTGTGTGTGTGTGTGTGTGTGTGTGTGTGTGTGTGTGTGTGTGTGTGTGCCCTACACGCCAGCACGAGGGGAACAAAGCCAGATTTCCTCAGATGAAGGGCCAGGACACGACAGGATAGGTAGAGCCTGACTCTGATGGATGATCTGTCTCACGTGGCAGAGCACACTGGATGGATGATCTGTCTCACGTGGCAGAGCACACTGGATGGATGATCTGTCTCACGTGACAGAACACACTGGATGGATGATCTGTCTCACGTGGCAGAACACACTGGATGGATGATCTGTCTCACGTGGCAGAACACACTGGATGGATGATCTGTCTCACGTGGCAGAACACACTGGATGGATGATCTGTCTCACGTGGCAGAACACACTGGATGGATGATCTGTCTCACGTGGCAGAACACACTGGATGGATGATCTGTCTCACGTGGCAGAACACACTGGATGGATGATCTGTCTCACGTGGCCAGAACACACTGGATGGATGATCTGTCTCACGTGGCAGAGCACACTGGATGGATGATCTGTCTCACGTGGCCAGAGCACGTTGTTGACCCTTTGCTAAAGTATTCTTCCAGCTCTTTGACAATGAAATGAACTTGGATTAACTAAAAATAAGATTTTTTCTTTATTTTTGCTATTTTCCACATTGTAGAATAATAGTGAAGACATCAAAATGATGAAATATCACATATGGAATCATGTAGTAACCAAAGAAGTGTTAAACAAATCAAAATCTATTTTATTTTTTTGATTCTTCAAAGTATCCACCCTTTGCCTTGATGACAGCTTTGCACACTCTTGGCATTCTCTCAACCAGCTTCATGAGGTAGTCACCTGGAATGCATTTCAATTAACAGATGTGCCTTGTTAAAAGGTCATTTGTGGAATTTCTTTACTTCTTAATGCATTTGAGCCAATCAGTTGTGTTGTGACAAGGTAAGGGTGGTATACAGAATATGTCCTTATTTGGTAAAAGACCAAGTCCATATTATGACAAGAACAGCTCAAATAAGCCAAGAGAAATGACAGTCCATCATTAGACATGAAGACATGAAGGTCTGTACATCCGGAAGTTTCAAGTGCAGTCGCAAAAACCATCAAGCGCTATGGTGAAACTGGCTCTCATGAGGACCGCCACAGGAAAGGAAGACCCAGAGTTACCTCTGCTGCAGAGGATAAGTTGGTTAGAGTTAACTGCAGCCCAAATAAATGCTTCACAGAGTTCATGTAACAGACACATCTCAACATCAGCTGTTCAGAGGAAACTGCGTGAATCAGGAATCCATGGTCAAATTGCTGAAAAGAAACCACTACTAACGGACACCAATAAGAAGAAAAGACTGGCTTGGGCCAAGAAACACAAGCAATGGACATTAGATCAGTTAAAATGTGAGATTTTTGTTTCCAACCGCTGTGTCTTAGTGAGATGCAGAGTAGGTGAACGGATGATCTCCGCCTGTGTAGTTCCCACCGTGAAGCATGGAGGAGGAGGTGCTTTGCTGGTGACACTGTCAGTGATTTATTTAGAATTCAAGGCACACTTAACCAACATGGCTACCACAACATTCTGCAGCGATAAGCAATCCCATCTGGTTTGAGCAAAAATAATTTGTTTTTTCAACAGGACAATGACCCAACACACCTCCAGGCTATGTAAGGGCTATTTGACCAAGAAGGAGAGTGATGGGGTGCTGCATCAGATGACCTGGCCTCCACATTCACACAACCTCAACCCAATTGTGATGGTTTGGGATTAGTTGGACTGCAGAGTGAAGGAAAAGCAGCCAACAAGTGGTCAGCATACAGTATTTGGGAATTCCTTCAAGACTGTTGGAAAAGCATTCCAGGTAATGCTGGTTGAGAGAATGCCAAGAGTGTGCAAAGTTGTCATCAAGGCAAAGGGTGGCTACTTTGAAGAATTTAAAATATATAAGTCACTGACAGTGTCACCAGCAAAGCACCCCCACACCATCACACCTCCTCCTCCATGCTTCCCGGTGGGATTCACACATGCGGATATCATCCGTTCACCTACTCTGCATCTCACAAAGACACGGTGGTTGGAACCAAACATTTCAATTTTGGACTCGTCAGACTAAAGGACAGATTTACACAAGTCTACTGTCCATTGCTCGTGTTTCTTGGACCAAGAAAGTCTCTTCTTATTATTGGTGCCCTTTAGTAGTGGTTTCATTGCAGCAATTAGACCACGGAGGCCTGATTTACAGTCTCCTCTGAACAGTTGATGTTGACATATGTCTGTTGCTGGAGCTTTATTTGTGCTGCAATCGGAGGTGCAATTAACTCTAATGAACTTTGAAGAATCTCAAATAGAAAATATATTTTGTTTAACACTTTTTTGGTTACTACATGATTCCATATGTGTTATTTCATAGTTTTGATATCTTCACTTTTTTCTATAATGTAGAAAATAGTTTTAAAAAATAAAGAAAAACCTCTTGAATTAATTTGTGTGTCCAAACTTTTGACTGGTTCTGTTAACCGAAGCATGGCACTTTAGATAGTGTCTTGAAAAGAACTTGCTGGATAAATGTGGCAGCCAATGCAATTCTAATGTGTTGACCTCAGATTTCCAGCTTTTCATATGACTTGATCTTTGACTGTGACAGCTGCTTTTCAACCCATTATATATTTAAGCAATCTATGATTTTTCTTTCAAACCGTCTGGCAATATTTTTTTATCTGGGCATTGAATACTTTGGATGTTTGATTTTTCCACAGGTTAGCGTTTTTCATCATGAATCTTGTTCTACAGGCAGCTCTGCAGAGTGGTCACTAGCTAGCACAGCCACAAAGTCATAAAATCTGATTTTAAACCTAACCTTAACCACACTGCTAATGCCTAACCCTAACCTCAAATTAAGACAAAAAGTAAACAACCCACTGGGCACAAACTGATTGAAACAACGTTGTTTCCACGTCATTTCACTGAAATTACGTTCAACCATTTTTTAATCCATTATTTTACCAGGTAAGTTGACTGAGAACACGTTCTCATTTGCAGCAACGACCTTGGGAATAGTAACAGGGGAGAGGAGGGGGATGAATGAGACAATTGTAAACTTGTAAACTGGGGATTATTAGGTGACCGTGATGGTTCGAGGGTCAGATTGGGAATTTAGCCAGGACACCGGGGTTAACACCCCAGAGAGTCAGGACACCCGTTTAACGTCCCATCCAAAAGACAGCACCCTACACAGGGCAATGTCCCCAATTCACTGCCCTGGGGCATTGGGATATTTTTTAGACCAGAGGAAAGAGTGCCTCCTACTGGCCCACCAACACCACTTTCAGCATCATCTGATCTCCCATCCAGGAACTGACCAGGACCAACCCTGCTTAGCTTCAGAAGCAAGTCAGCAGTGGTATGCAGGGTGGTATGCTGGGTAGTATACGGTGTGGTATGCAGGGTGGTATGCTGCTGGCAATTTGGAATGGACGTTGAATTGACATCTGTGCCCAGTGGGAAGATTCATGCCAATAAACATCAACGTGAGTTTTTTTCAAATGTTGCAAAAGCACCAACTAGAAATCTAAACATATCTTAATTGTTCAATAATGCTCAACATTTTGTGGGAGAAGTGACATTTTAAAAATTCCCTATTTTCATGTAGTCTCACTGGAAATATTAAAAGGCAATGCCTGTTTAAAATGGAGTCATGTGAGCCTTGAAAAGGTGCATCTATTTCTTAATAAACACCATCTGGCTGAACAAGCATGAGCTTTACCCCTACTGTTCACGGCGTCTGTTGAAAATGTGTCGCTGCCAAATGTTTCCCCTTAAAACAATTGTGTTACACTTATTCTGGTACACTTGGACATGGGGGGGGGGGACGACCCTTTTCTGCAACCTTGTTTTCTGTCATTAATACATACATGGCTGAACATGTGAGGATGACGGTGGTTCGTTGGCCCCATACTGGCAGATTGTTGGCTTTTTGCTCTCAGTAAAATGAGGCGTAGTATGCACAGGAAGTAATACTTCTTAACTGTTGAGGGTGCAACACAGTACGTGTGTTTGTGGCCATGTTCAGTGAGAGGAGGGCCTCTTAGCTCATATTCCATATTCACACGCACTCATTCGGGGTGATGGCCATCATTCAAAGCGGTGAAATAGTCGTTTTTTGGAATGTTTTGTTGGTGTTCTTGTCTTTCCAACTGTCCCGACTGGGCAAACTCCATTTCCAGTGGACGCTCCAAACAGCTGCGCACACGTCCATCTGTAGAAAGAATGATCCTCCAAATATCAGCCAAGTCATTATGGTTCTGGATGGCACACCTGTGTGTCACAACTGCCATATGGGCTTTCACTCACTCCTCCCATAAGGCTATTGGGGTCAGTCTCAGTGACAGACACATATGAAGCCAAACATCCTGAGGGGCTCTGGGCAGGCTTCCATTGAGGCCTTTCAACGGTCAAAATTTCGAACTGTCAAACTTCAAACTGTCGTTGTATGGGGTGATTGAATGATATTGATTTATTTATACCGTCTCCTATCTGTTGTGTTGTTCCCAGGCGGCGACGAGGAGCAGGACTTTGACATTGAGAGGAACACAGGCAGCATCGTGATCGCCAGGCCTCTGGATGCAGGGAAGAAGTCCAACTATAATTTGACTGTACAGGTTACAGACGGGCATCAGGTCGCAACCACACAGGTGATACACACATGAAATACATAGTAAATTAGTAGGTATTAGGGTAAAACTCCAGATTAAGTTGCTCTGTCTGTCTGTCTGTCTGTCTGTCTGTCTGTCTGTCTGTCTGTCTGTCTGTCTGTCTGTCTGTCTGTCTGTCTGTCTGTCTGTCTGTCTGTCTGTCTGTCTGTCTGTCTGTCTGTCTGTCTGTCTGTGTCTGTCTCCTAGGCATATATCCAGGTGCTGGACATGAACGAGCATCGACCCAAGTTCATGACGTCCATCTACGAAGTCAGAGTACCGGAAGACACCTCTCCACGGAAGGACATCCTCCACATCTCTGCTCAGGACCAAGACAGAAACAGCAAACTCATCTACTCGCTCCACGGCAGCGTCCATCCAGACAGCCTGAAGAGCTTCCATCTGGACCCTAAGAGTGGTGTTCTGGTCATGACTGAGCAGCTGGACCGTGAGAAGCTTTCTGTGCACACACTCATTGTGATGGTAATGTTGTTGATGTTTTTTAGTCATCTCCCTTACCATTTGAAAACATGGAGGATCTAAAGTACAGCGTATCTATCATAACAGTTCTACAAAGTAATCTCTGTCAGATTACAGCAATCATTTTTTTCTGGTTATCTAGGAGTTTTAATTTGGATTAAGTTAACGTCCCCCACTGTCCCGCTCTCACCATCTCATTTTACTCCGTAGGTTCGAGATCAGGAGATCCCAGTGAAAAGAAACTTCGTGAAGGCAGTGGTTTATGTGGAGGACTGCAACGACCACTCTCCTGCCTTCCTGGCGGCCGGCTATGAGGGAACTATCACCGATCTGGCTGCGGCTGGGACAGAGGTGCTGCGTGTCAAGGCTCTGGATAAGGACATGGGGAGCAACGCTCAGATTATTTACTCCCTTCACTCAGGTACAACACAGATCAGAGATTATGGATGGTAGATTATGATGGATTTGAATTGTGAATGTTTTTAGCATTCTTTAAAAGAGTATAGAAGTATATTCTATTCTAAAACCATTATTTGAGATAGATTTGTACTTAACCCTCACATACAGGCAAATGTGTTGACAATTTAAAACATTATATACACCAAAAATACGTTTGTAAAATTATTTGTTCATTTTTATTTGGTCATTGTTCATCTTTCCAGGGAATGTGGACAACACCTTTGACATTGATGGCGAGCTGGGGAGTATCACTATCGCCAAAACTCTGGACAGCCTACCCCAGGAGCAGTTTCATCTGACAGTGAAGGCCACAGACCAGGGTTTTCCCCAGCACAGCGATCTCTGTTCTGTCTCCATCACCGTCCTGCTCTCAGACAGAACCCCTCCCAGGTTAATATATAAAGTAGTATTGTGTAGTTTGATCATTCTTAAATGTTTTCATTTGTAAATTTTATCAAATAATTCAACGTCAGCTACTATTGATATTGTGTACTGCTTTCCTAATTGCTAATAAAAAACATTATCTTTTCTCTCTCCCAGGTTCCCCTCTGATGAGTTCTTCTCAGAAGTCAGTGAAGCCAGTCCCCTGGGAACTCCCGTGATCACTGTCTCAGCAGCCAGCCCATCCGCAGTCCACTACAGCATCAAAGATGGAGACCCTAACGGAACCTTCCACATCAATGCAGAGTCCGGAGTTCTCTCTGTCCAAGCAAGGCTCAACTTCGAGAGGTGTTTCTCTTACAGACTCAAAGTGCGTGCCAGCACCTCGGCAGGAGCCTCGTCAGATACGGTTGTTTACGTCTATGTGATAGATGAGAATGATAACCCTCCGGTGTTACTCCAGGAGAAATTCCATGGCCAGATTAGTGAGTCTGCTCACATAAACAGCATGGTGATGGGGGAGAGCAACACACCTCTGGTGATACGAGCCTCTGATGCTGACAGGGACTCTAACTCTCTCCTAGTCTTCCATATCCTAGAGCCGGAAGCGATGAAAGTCTTCAAGATAGATCCCAGCATGGGTACACTCTCTGTGATATCTGAGGTGGACTTTGAAGAAACACCTGAGTTTAGCTTCAGCATTCAGGTACGGGATTCAGGGGAACCGTCGCTGTGCGCAGCAGAGCCAGCCAGAGTCACAATCCGTGTCCTGGATATCAATGACTGTTCCCCCAAATTCTCTAGGCCGGTATACGAGTCGTCCATCATCTTCCCTCCCGTCATAGAGATGGAGGTTGTACGGGTCATGGCACAAGATGCAGATTCAGCTGTCTCGTACAGCATCACAGAGGGCAACCTTCAAGATGCTTTTCTCATTCATCCTTCCACTGGTGCTATCTCTGTAAACAATGTTTCAGAGTTTAAATCATTTTACCAGCTGCTGGTAAAAGCCTCTGACGGCCTGTACAAAGACCTTGCCACAGTTAAGATAAACGTCACCAACATAACAGCAGGCGGCCATCTTAAATTTGAGCAGGGATTGTATGCAGCCACCATTGAGGAGAACTCGATGACGGTCAAAATGTTAGCTGTGTTGAGAGCTTCAGGTAGTTACTTGAACGAGCCTCTGATTTACTCGGTATTGAACCCAATGGGACGGTTTGCTATAGTCCCAACATCAGGGGTGCTTGAGACCACCGGCGTCCCCTTCGACAGAGAGGAGCAGGATGTCTATGACATAGTGGTGGAGGTGAGAGACATGAGGAGTCCCCCTTGTTGGGCAATAACCCACATCAGCGTTTACATAGCTGACATCAATGACAATCCACCAAGGTTCTTGAACCTGCCTCACTCCATGATGATCTCTGAAGACACAGAACCAGGAGATGTAATCTTTCAAGTCATGGCGTCTGACAGTGATCTTGGAGAAAATGGCTCTATTATGTACTTGTTGGAGGAGGATTTTGATCTCTTTAGGATAGACCCTTATGTTGGTGACGTGTCCCTTCAGTGGCCTATAGACTTTGAAGCTACTAATAAATATACCCTGACTGTCCTGGCCACAGATGAGGGCTCGCCCAGTTGGACCACTTCAGCAGAGCTGAGTATCACGGTGAGAAATCGCACCAACCCCATTTTTCAGACTTTGCTCTATCTTCTGAAAGTCCCTGAAAACATATCTCCCTTCACCACCATCTTGCATGTACAAGCAAGAAACCCTGAGGGATATCGGCTTATTTACAATCTGGAAGAGAAGAACGCCTCAAAAAACTTTCACATAGATTTTAAAACAGGGGTGTTGAGTGTCACTGATTTATTGGACTATGAGAGCCAGACAATGCATCTATTGACGGTACGAGCCACTGACTCTGTGACAGGCTCCTTTTCAGAGGCCGCTGTCGAAATAGAGGTTGAAGATGTTAACGATAACGCTCCGGTCTTCTCCAAGCTGACGGACACAGTGGATATACCTGAAGGATTACCCATAGGCACGTCTGTATTACAGATATCAGCCACAGATAGAGACTCCGGCAGAAATAGAGACTTAACCTTCCATATTATGGGGACGGGGGAAAATGAAACGGACTTCTTTAAAATAGACCCCCAGAGTGGTCTAATTCTTACGACACAGGTGTTGGACTATGAGAAGACAAAACACTTCCAGTTAAAGATCAAAGCCATAGATAATGGCACGAACCCGTTGAGCAGCGATGCCTATGTCATTGTTAACGTAACCGATGTCAACGATAACCCTCCAAACTTCTCCAAGACCCACTATCAGGCAACACTGGATGAATTGGCCAAATGTGGCCACATCGTCATAAAAATCCAAGCTTCGGACCCCGACACCAGAGACTTGAACAATCTACAGTATAAGATCCTCTCAGGTAATGAGGGAAGATACTTCGCCATCAACGAATCCTCCGGGATTATTTCTTTTTCTAACGTTTGCAAGAGAAATGTGGACCCATTCTACAACCTCACTGTGGCTGTGTCAGATGGAGTTTTCCAGAACACAGCCCCTGTGAACATTGATATGATGAACACTAATAAACACAGTCCCTATTTCAACAAAAACATTTACGAGGCGGAACTAGCTGAGAACGCTGAGGCTGGAACACGTGTGATTCGCCTGGCCGCCATAGATCCTGATGATGGACCTTACGGCAGCGTGGACTACACAATCATCAACAAACTGGCAGATGACAAATTCTCCATAGACAAGAATGGACAGATCGTAACATCTCAACCTTTAGATCGAGAGAACCCATCTCAAAGAGTGATCGCCATCAAGGTGATGGCTAAAGATGGAGGAGGGAAAGTAGCGTTCTGCACTGTGAAGATTATCCTGACAGATGAAAATGATAATGCCCCTCAGTTCAAAGCATCAGAGTATCAGGTCTCAATCCAGTCTACTGTAAACAAAGGTTCTCCCGTGATTCAGATAATGGCATACGATGCAGACGACGGTAAAAATGCTGACGTCACTTACACCGTGGAGGAAGCAGAGGAAGTGACCCAGGACATCATCGAGATCAACCCCTTCACTGGCGTAGTCAGCGTCAAAGAGAGCCTGATAGGTCAAGAGAACAAGATATTAAACTTCAAAGTCAAGGCTCGGGACGGCGGATTACCATTCTACAACTCCACGGTTCCGGTGCAGGTGAAAGTAGTACCCCCTGAGGTCTCTCTTCCGAAGTTCTCCGAGCCACTGTACACCTTCTCCGCAGCCGAGGACATCTCCATGGGAACAGAGATCGGGACGATCAAGGCCGACTCCGACATGCCAGTCATCTACAGCCTGGTCAATGGCAACACAGTGGAGAGTAACAGAGACAGAGTGTTTGCTCTGGATAAAGAGAGCGGTACTCTACTCGTCCAGAAGAGCATTGACCACGAGAAGACCAAGTGGTATCAGATAGATGTTATTGCTCAAGGCAACCACAACGGGACCGACGTAGCCTCGCTGGTGTCGGTCAGCATCCAGGTCCAGGATGTGAATGACAACGTGCCGGTGTTCGAGGCCAACCCTTACAAGGCCTTCCTGCCTGAGAACATGCCACCAGGAACCACCGTCATCCAGGTATGTTCTTTCAGACCTTTTTCTCACTGATATAATATTTTTGTACTTGAATATTGTATGCAATTCTTTATGATTTCTGTGTTCAAGATGTGCAAATCAAATTCCCTTTTTGGAGCAGTTTAGTTTTAATTCATTTATCCATTCATCCATCCAGGTGACTGCCAACGACCCTGACCAGGACACCAATGGACAGGTGACCTACACCTTGGAAGCCGAACCCGATGACATCACCGATGTCTTCTCCATCGACAGTGAGAGCGGTTGGATAATTACTCTGAGAGAAACGGACTGTGAGATGACTCAGCACTACAGCTTCACAGTGGTGGCTACTGACCACGGGGGGGAGGTTAAGCTCTCGTCCTCAGTTCTAGTGGAGGTGACGGTGACTGACGAGAACGACAACCCTGCTCGGTTCACGGAGGACGTGTACCATGGGTCTGTCATGGAGAATACTAGGCCTGGGGAGGTCATCATGAGCCTAACGACTGTTGATATGGATGTGACTAAAGAAAACAGGCAGATCACGTGTTACATCACAGGTGAGTCTTGTTGATTGATTCATTTGATTGATTGAATGATTGATCACATACACTTTTTTTGAAGTAGTTGATTAGTCGTTTTCTCAGGCCTACCAGCATTATGAACAATATTTAAATAAGAAAAAGATGGGCACAGTACTTCTCCAGAGCAATATATCTACTAGAATTGCGTATTATAACAGAGCTATATATCTACTATAATGGCTTATTATAACAGAGCAATATATATTTATACTATAGTAATGGCTTCTTATAACAGAGCAATATATATATACTAAAGTCATGGGTTATTATAACAGAGCAATATATCTACTTTAATGGCTTAATATAACAGAGTAATACACTGCTCAAAAAAATAAAGGAAACACTTAAACAACACAATGTTCCTATGCTTCCTGGCTGATGTTTTGGTCACTTTTGAATGCTGGCGGTGCTATCACTCTAGTGGCAAATTCGCCACTGGCTCTTCACAGATGAAAGCAGGTTCACACTGAGCACATGTGACAGACGTAACAGAGTCTGGAGACGCCGTGGAGAACGTTCTGCTGCCTGCAACATCCTCCAGCATGACCGGTTTGGCGGTGGGTCAGTCATGGTGTGGGGTGGCATTTATTTGGGGGGCCGCACAGCCCTCCATGTGCTCGCCAGAGATAGCCTGACTGCCGTTAGGTACCGAGATGAGATCTTCAGACCCCTTGTGAGACCATATGCTGGTGAGGTTGGCCCTGGGTTCCTCCTAATGCAAGACAATGCTAGACCTCATGTGGCTGGAGTGTGTCAGCAGTTCCTGCAAGAGGAAGGCATTGATGCTATGGACTGGCCCGCCCGTTCCCCAGACCTGAATCCAATTGAGCACATCTGGGACATCATGCCTCGCTCCATCCACCAACACCACGTTGCACCACAGACTGTCCAGGAGTTGGCGGATGCTTTAGTCCAGGTCTGGGAGGAGATCCCTCAGGAGACCATCCGCCACCTAATCAGGAGCATGCCCAGGCGTTGTAGGGAGGTCATACAGGCACGTGGAGGCCACACACACTACTGAGCCTCATTTTGACTTGTTTTAAGGACAAAGTTGGATCAGCCGTAGTGTTGTTTTCCACTTCATTTTTGAGTGCGACTCCAAATCCAGACCTCCATGGGTTGATAAATTTGATTTCCATTGATGATTTTTGTGTGATTTTGTTGTCAGCACATTCAACTATGTAAAGAAAAAAGTATTTAATAAGAATATTTCATTCATTCAGATCTAGGATGTGTTATTTTAATGTTCCCTTTATTTTTTTGAGCAGTGTATATATATATCTACTATAATGGCTTATTATAACAGAGCAATATGTCTTCTATAATGGTGTATTAAAGCAGAGCCATATGTATCTACTATAATAATGGCTTATGATAACAGAGCAGTATGTCTCCTATAATGGTTCATTCTAAGTGTAAAAGTGACTACATTGACAGGAAGAAATGTGGTGGTGATGACCAAACTCATGTAGGCCTCCAGGTAGCATTGGCATTGATGCATTACATTCAAATGTTTTTCCTTAGACGGAGACCCATTGGGCCAGTTCTCCATTGTGCAAGAGGGAGAGGAATGGGGTCTGGTCCTCAAAGAGTCTCTTGACCGTGAATCTAAAGACAAGTACTCCCTGAAGATAATCGTTACAGACGGGAGATTCGAGGCCCCTGCCACGGTAGAGGTCCATGTCCTAGACATCAACGATAACGGTCCTCTGTGTGTGCAGGTACGTCAGTATATATTTTGATTCCTGTAGATGACAGGAACAACACGTCTTACGCAACATCTTAAACACGTTGTACCGACATAAGGACTTCACAGCAGTTCATTACATACAGTTCCTTCAGAGTTTTCAGACGCTTTTCTTTTTTCCACATGATGTTACGTTACAGACTTATTCTAAAATGGATTAAATACATACAAACCTTCAGCAATCTACACACAATACAACATAATGACTAAGTGAACATTTTGTTTTACGTTTTTGCAAATTTATAAAAAATAAAAACAGAAATACCTTATTTACATAAGTGTTCACACCCTTTGGCATGAGACTCGAAAATGAGCTCAGGTGCATCCTGTTTTCAATGATCATCCTTGAGATTTTTCTTCAACTTGATTGGAGTCCACCTGTGGTAAATTCAATTGTTTGCAATGTTTTCGAAAGGCACACAACTGTCTATAAAAGGTCCAACAGATGACAGTGCATGTCAGAGAGAAAACCAAGCCATGAAGTGGAAGGAATTGCCCGTAGAGCTCCGAGGCAGGATTGTGTCGAGGTACAGATCTGGGGAAGGGTACCAAAAAATGTCTACAGCATTAAAGGTCCCCAAGAACACAGTGGCCTCCATCATTCTTAAATAGTAGAAGTTTGGAACCACCAAGACTCTTCCTAGAGCTGGCCGCCAGGGCGAACTGAGTAATCGGTGGAGAAGGGCCTTGGTCAGGGAGGTGACCAAGAACCCAATGGTCACTCTGACAGAGTTCATCTGTGGAGATGGGAGAACCTTCCAGAAGGACAACCATCTCTGCAGCACTCCACCAATCAGGCCTTTATGACCACTCTTCATTAAAAGGCACATGACAGCCCACTTGGAGTTTGCCAAAAGATTGAACTCTTTGGACTGAATGCCAAGCTTCATGTCTGGAGGAAACCTGAGACCATCCCTACGGTGAAGCATGGTGGTGGCAGCATCATGCTTGGGGTTGTTTGTCAGCGGCAGAGACTGGGAGACTAGTCAGGATCGAGGCAAAGATGAACAGAGCAAAGTAAAGAGAGATTCTTGATGAAAACCAAAGAATGGGAGAAACTCCCCAAATACAGGTCATACCCAAGAAGACTCGAGGCTGTAAACGTTGTAATCACTTTACTGAGTAAAGGGTCTGAATACTTATGCAAATGTGATATTTCCTTATTATTATTTTTTAGAAATACATTTGCAAAAATGTCTAAAAACCTATTTTTGCTTTGACATTATGGGGTATTGTGTGTGGATTGATGAGGGGAAAAAACAATGTTTATTTAGTTTAATGTCTATTTTAGAGTAAGGCTGTAACGTAACTAAATGTGGAAAAAGTCAAGGGGTTTGAATACTTTCCAAAGGCACTCTACATAACACATCCATCAGCGGTAGCCTACCTAAGCATGAATGAAATGTGAATGTGTCAACAACTGCAATTTGACCTAAGATGTAGCTAACTATCAATGTTTCAGTTGCTGTACACAGAGGTCGTCATGGAGAATTCCCCGTCACGCATGTTCATACTGAAGGTTTCAGCGTCGGACCCAGACATCGGCACCAACGGACTAGTGTCCTACACCCTCCACGGCCCCAACGCAGACAAGTTCCATCTTGATCAAAAGACAGGTTAGAGGCATCTTTTATTTGGGGTCTAAGCAGAAAGAGGCCCCCTAATTGAAATCTGTTTTTGTTTGAGTTGAGAGATTGCATCTCCATTCTTACAAAATACTTAAACTGAGGTCTTCAAAGAAGACAAGATGGTGTCTACCGTCAGACCAACACAAAGGTTTGGTGTTTTTTCTATATTTGGTGCTTTGGCTTCTCATCAACCATACTTCCTATTTGTCATAGCACAAGCCCATCATTAATCTCTCTTCATTATTGTAAGTCAAACAGAGCTCATAATCTTAAGAATGTGTGCTATCACATTACATATATGCCAGGAGAAGCTTTGATATGGCCTTCAATGCAAAGTAATGTTATGACACTGGTAGCACGGTGAATGACTACCAGAAATGTAAACATTTTGTGATTTATATGTACTTCTCACGGTTTTGTTCTTGATAGATTTCAGTAAATATTTTGTCAAATGTTTTGACAAGAATGTAGAGGCCTACCCTCTGGCCCTTTCCCCACCATTTTGATATACTGTACATCTCAGTGTTTTTCTCCCACCATTTTGATATACATGTACATCTCAGTGTTTTTTCCCCACCATTGTGATATAGAGTACCAGTCAAAAGTTTGGATACACCTACTCATTCAAGGCTTTTTCTCTTTTTATCAACCAGTTTCCTTTCTCTATGGCTTCCACGTGGTGTGAACAGTCTTTAGACATAGTTCCAGGCTTTTATTCTGAAAAATGAGCGAGAAGGATCACATCGTGTCAGTGGATGGCTGGGTGCCAGCAGAGTTTTGCATGTGCAACAGCTTGGAGCAGACATTTTCTCTCTCTCTCCTATTTTAAATATGATTGATTATTTATTGTAAAAACAACCTGAGGATTGATTATAAACAAACATTTGACAAGTTTTTATGAACTTTACGGATACTATTCGGAATTTTCGTCTGCCCCGTCGTGACCGCTCGAGCCTGTGGATTTCTGAACATAACGCGCCAACCAAATGGAGGTATTTTGGATATGAAATATTTATGGAACAAAAGGAACATTTATTGTGTAACTGGGAGTCTCGTGAGTGCAAACATCCGAAGATCATCAAAGGTAAGCAATTCATTTTATTGCTTTTCTGACTTTCGTGACCAATCTACTTTGCTGCTAGCTGTTTGTAATGTTTTGTCTGCTGAGAGAGATGTTCTTGCATAAACGCTTGGATAGCTTTTGCTGTAAAGCTATTTTGAAATCTGACACACCAGGTGGATTAACAACAAACTAAGCTGTGTTTTGCTATATTGCACTTGTGATTTCATGAAAATGAAATGTTTTTAGTAATTTAATTTGAATTTGGCGCTCTGCAATTCAGCGATGTTGACGAAAATGATCCGGCTAACGGAATGGTTGCGCCAAGAAGTTGTTTAAACAAATCAAAATCTATTTTATTTTTTAGATTCTTCAAAGTATCCACCCTTTGCCTTGATGACAGCTTTGCACACTCTTGGCATTCTCTCATCCAGCTTCACCTGGAATCCTTTTCCAACAGTCTTGAAAGAGTTCCCACATATGCTGAGCACTTGTGAGCTGATTTTTTTTCACTCTGCGGTCCGACTCATCCCAAACCATCTCAATTGGGTTGAGGTTGGGTGATTGTGGAGGCCAGGTCATCTGATGCAGCACTCCATCACTCTCCTTCTTGGTCAAATAGCCCTTACACAGCCTGGAGGTGTGTTGGGTCATTGTCCTGTTGAAAAACAAATGATAGTCCCACTAAGCGCAAACAAGATGGAATTGCGTATCGCTGCAGAATCCTGTGGTAGCCATGCTGATTAAGTGTGCCTTGAATTCCAAATAAATCACTGACAGTGTCACCAGCAAAGCACCCCCACACCATCACACCTCCTCCTCCATGCTTGTCCATTGCTCGTGTTTCTTGGCCCAAGCAAGCCTCTTCTTATTATTGGTGTCCTTTAGTAGTGGTTTCATTGCAGCAATTCGACCACGAAGGCCTGATTTACAGAGTCTCCTCTGAACAGTTGATGTTGACATATGTCTGTTGCTGGAGCTCTGTGAAACATTTATTTGTGGTGCAATTGGAGGTGCAGCTAACTCTAATGAACATTGAAATATATTTTGATTTGTTTCACACTTTTTTGGTTACTCCATGATTCCATATGTGTTATTTCATAGTTTTGATGTCTTCACTATTATTCTACAATATAGAAAATAGTAAAAATAAAGAAAAACCCTTGAATAAGTATGTGTTTCCTAACATTTGACTGATACTGTACATCTCAGTGATTTTTCCCATCACCAACAGTCAGTCTATGCTTAGACTCAGTCTATGCTTCATCTATGCTTAGACTAAATCTATCCATCTATATATTGTATGTGAGGCCCTCTGCTCCACTAGGAGATGGACTTAGAAGGAATAAGTTATCTATAATATGTTCATCTAATTATCTGTTCTTCTTCTCTGTGACAGGGGAGTTGTTCACCCTGGCCCAGTTGGACCGGGAGAAGATGATGGAGTATGATCTGGTAGTTAAAGCCACGGATGGCGGAGGTCGCTCCTGCCAGGCAGACATCTTACTCATGATCCAGGATATGAATGACAACCCTCCCAAGTTCTCCAACAACCACTATGAAGTCACCGTGTTCGACAACACCACCGTCAGGACACCCATCGCCGTCATCTACGCCAAAGACCCTGACACTGGTAAGTTATGTTATTGATATAAAATGAAAAGTGTAAACATTCTGAGGGAGAGTCTGAAGGGGCTTTGCTGATCTAGTTATTATATTTCATGTGCTAAAATCTATAGAATCAGAATCAGAATGACTAGAATGGACATTTGCATTCTGAGGCATGGTTTGAGGGGCTTTGTCTGATCTAGTAATTATATTTCTATGGTAGAATCTAAATGTCCCCTTTATGTATCAGAGGCTCTACTCCTATATACATCCCCAGGTCATAAAATGGAGACTGTTCTCCTATTCCTCAGGTGATAACAGAGAGACTATTCTCCTATATACTTCCTGACTGCCACCCACCTCCACATAATATTTCATGGCCCTAAACCCCGCCCCCTCTGTGGATATAACCAACGGGATTGCAGGATATGAGTCAATAAGCGCATCACTAATTTATGCATATTTAATTTAAAGATCTAGGCATCTGGATTGACGAAAAGCTATCTTTCAAAAAAACATGTTGATACGTTGATTAAGAAATTAAGAATTCAAATAGTCTTATTCTATAAGAACAGGTCCTGTCTTTTGTTAAATAGCAGAAAACAAATAATTCAGTCAACATTTCTGATGTCTTTAGACTATGGCAATATTGTCTATATGAATGCAGCAGCCAATACACTGAAGTCATTGGATGTAGTTTACCACAGTGCACTACACTTTGTTACGGGTATCAAGTTCAGGACACATCGCATGCATTCTGTATCAGAAACTGGCCCTCTCTGAAGTCTCGTAGAGCGATGCATTGCGCTCTTTTTTTGTAGTCTTAAAAGCATAAACTCTTGCATAAACTTCTGCCATACCTTACCTCATTGTTCACCTTCAGACGTTTAAGCTACCAGACCTGGAATCAGGGATGGGTAAACCTGGAGAACCCTTCAATATCTACTGAGTTAGGGCAATCATTTTCTTTGTTTTTTTTGCTCTTCTCATCAAATCAAATCAAATTTTATTTGTCACATACACTTGGTTAGCAGATGTTAATGCAAGTGTAACGAAATGCTTGTGCTTCTAGTACCGTCCATGCAGTAATCTCTAACAGTAATATAACCTAACAATTTCACAACAACTACCTTATACACACAAGTGTAAAGGAATTAATATGTACATATAAATATATGAATGAGTGATGCCCGAACGGCATAGACAAGATGTAGTAGATGGTATAGAGTACAGTATATATATATGAGATGAGTAATGTAGGGTATGTAAGCATTATATAAAGTGGCTAGTGATAAATTGATTACATACATTTTTCCATTATTAAAGTGGCTAAAGTTGAGTCAGTATGTTGGCAGCAGCCACTTAATATTAGTGGTGGCTGTTTAACAGTCTGATGGCCTTGAGATATAAGCTGTTTTTCAGTCTCTCGGTCCCAGCTTTGATGCACCTGTACTGACCTCACATTCTGGATGATAGCGGGGTGAACAGGCAGTGGCTCGGGTGGTTGTTGTCCTTGATGATCTTTTTGGGCTTCCTGTGACATCGGGTGGTGTAGGTGTCCTGGAGGGCAGGTAGTTTGCCCCCGGTGATGCGTTGTGCAGACCTCACTACCCTCTGGAGAGCATTACAGTTATGTGCGGAGCAGTTGCCGTACCAGGTGGTGATACAGCCCGACAGGATGCTCTCGATTGTGCATCTGTAAAAGTGTGTGAATGTTTTTGGTGACAAGCCACATTTCTTCAGCTTCCTGAGGTTGAAGACCTTCTTCACCACACTGTCTGTGAGGGTGGACCATTTCAGTTTGTCCGTGATGTGTATGCCGAGGAACTTAAAACTTTCCACCCTCTCCACTTCTGCCCCATCAATGTAGATAGGGGGCTGCTCCCTCTGCTGTTTCCTGAAGTCCACGATCATCTCCTTTGTTTTGTTGACATTGAGTGTGAGGTTATTTTCCTGACACCACACTCTGAGGGCCCTCACCTCCTCCCTGTAGGCTGTTATGTGGAATGATCTCCAAAAGTCCTTAAATTTGGTTCAGTTGGGGCCTGTTGAGCAATTCAGGAGGATGTTAGAGTACATTTGTACTAAAGAATGTTTTGGTTTCATTTGATTGTATTTTTCTTGTCATGTAATTGATGTGTATACAGAACATTCGGAAAGTATTCAGACCCCTTGACTTTTTCCACATTTTGTTACGTTACAACCTTATTCTAAAATGAATTAAATAGTTTTTTTCCCCTCATCAATCTACACACAATACCCCATAATGACATCACAATACCCCATAATGACATCACAATAACCCATAATGACATCACAATAACCCATAATGACATCACAATAACCCATAATGACATCACAATAACCCATAATGACAAAGAAAAAACACGTTTTTTAGAAAGTGGAAATATCACATTTACAGTATATAAGTATTCAGAGCCTTTACTAATTTCTTGCTCTGGGAATTGTCTTGGTGGTTCCAACCTTCTTATATTTATATATATATATATATATGAGAGAGAGACTGAGGAACAGGACCACTCCTGTAGGTGCAGAAACACATATCTAATCATGTATTATCCTGAGGCTGTTTATTATGGCTGTTTGGCATTTTTTTATGACTGTTTATTAGTTGAGACTTCTTCATAATTGCACCTTGCATATTGTTTTGATAAGGCCATTAACTCGTAGCTGTATATGAAGTTATTACCTACTGTTGGGATGAGCATACTTTGGAAGAAACCTAACCTCGTGGTGCTAAACCAACCAGACTGACAATTCCTATTTTCTCCTCTGGCAGATATGAACTCTGAGGTGAAATACCATAGAGATAATAGTAGCTAGATAGTGCCCTGTCTCTATATGAAATAGTCTCTGCTCAGAACAACCAGACTGACAATTCCTATTTTCTCCTCTGGCAGATATGAACTCTGAGGTGAAATACCATAGAGATAATAGTAGCTAGATAGTGCCCTGTCTCTATATGAAATAGTCTCTGCTCAGAACAACCAGACTGACAATTCCTATTTCTCCTCTGGTAGATATGAACTCTGAGGTGAAATACCATAGAGATAATAGTAGCTAGATAGTGCCTTGTATGAAACTATATGAAATAGTCTCTGCTCAGAACAACCAGACTGACTCCTATTCTCTCCTCTCCTTCTGCAGGTATAAACTCTGAGGTGAAGTATTCTCTACTCGAGGACAACAGCGGCCACTTCTCATTAGAAGAGTTCTCTGGTATCCTGCGCCTGGAGAGGTCGCTGGCCGAAAACACCCGGTCGACCTTTGAACTCAAGGTCAAAGCCACCGACAGGGGGCTTCCCCGACAACTGTACTCCATCGCCACAGTTACAGTGCATGTTGTCGACCTGAGCAACTACAAGCCGGTATTCTTAAGCCAGGAGTACTCCGCCCAGATCCCAGAATCCACCCTGGTAGGGTCAGAGGTCATCAGCGTCTCTGCCCTCACTAGAGATGGGACCGAGACGGAATCCATCGTCTACTCCATTGTCTCCGGCAACGAGGGGGGAAGGTTCTACCTTCACCCAGCAACTGGTAAGGTTCTGCTCCGTCACTTCCAGGAGTTCCATGGGTCAGTAAGGTTCTGTGAGATTCCAAAACATTCCATAATTTTCCATAAAGTTTATTTGAGTTTATTTGGGCAAATTAATATATTTATGAAGCACAATCATTTTGAATCCCACGTCAGCAAGAAAGACCTGGCAGAAGGCAGAGAAGCCCACTTATAAGGTTGATGGAAAGCTAAATGGTATAGCAAATACTATTCACCTGGTTATGTTGCTGACTGCAATATATTGCCATTTCTTTAATGTTTTGGCAGAGTTAGAAGGTCTGCTTTCTATTTGATACTCAGAAGTCAGGCATCGGAGCAGTAATGCACAGCGAGGCAGAGAAATGATTGAAAGTACATTGTCAACTCTGGTGCACTTTTGATAGATTTTGTAAAGGTCCTGTTGATATACAGTACCAGTCAAAAGTTTTAGAACGGTTACTCATTCCAGGGTTTTTCTTTATTTATGACTATTTCTTCCATTGTAGAATAATGGTGAAGACATCACAACTATGAAATAACACGAATGGAATCATGTAGTAACCAAACAAAGTGTTAAACAAATCCAAAATATATTTTATATACTGAGATCCTTCAAAGTAGCCATCCTTTGCCTTGATGACAACCTTGCACACTCTTGGCATTCTCTCAACCAGCTTCATGAGGTCACCTGGAATGCATTTCAATTAGCAGGTGTGCCTTGTTAAAAGTTAACTTGTGGAATTTCTTTCCTTCTTAATGCGTTTGAGCCAATCAATTGTGTTGTGACAAGGTAGGGGTGGTATACAGAAGATAGCCCTATTTGGTAAAGACCAAGTCCATATTATGGCAAGAACAGCTCAAATAAGCAAAGAGAAATGACAGTCTATCATTACTTTAAGACATGAAGGTCAGTCAATATGGAACATTTCAAGAACTTTGAATGTTTCTTCAAGTGCAGTCGCACAAACCATCAGGCGCTATTATGAAACTGGCTCTCATGAGGACCGCCACAGGAATGGAAGACCCAGAGTTACCTCTGCTGTATAGGATCAGTTCATTAGAGTTACCAGCCGCAGAAATTGCAGCCCAAATAAATGCTTCACAGAGTTCAAGTAACAGACACATCAACTGTTCAGAGGAGACTGTGTGAATCAGGGCTTCATGGTCGAATTGCTTCAAAGAAACCCCTTCAAAGAAACCCCTACTAAAGGACACCAATAAGAAGAAGGGACTTTCTTAGGCCAAGAAACACGAACAATGGACGTTAGACCGGTGGAAATGTGTCCTTTGGTCTGAAGTCCAAGTTGGAGATTTTTGGTTCCAATCGCCGTGTCTTTGTGAGATGCGGTGTGGGTGAACGGATTATCCCAGCATGTGTATTTCCCACCATGAAGCATGGAGGAGGAGGAGGTGTTATGGTGTGGGGTGTGCTATTATGGTGTGCTATTGACACTGTGTGTGATTTATTTAGAATTCAAGGCACACTTAACCAGCATGGCTACCACAGCATTCTGTAGCAATACTCCATCCCAACTGATTTGGGCTTAGTGGGACTATCATTTGTTTTTCAACAGGACAATGACACAACACACCTCCAGGCCGTGTACGGGCTATTTTAGCAAGAAGGAGAGTGATGGAGTGCTGCATCAGACGACTTGGCCTCCACAATCCCCTGACCTCAACCAAATTTAGACGGTTTGAAATGAGTCAGACCACAGAGTAAAGGAAAAGCAGCCAATAAGTGCTCAGCATATGTGGGAACTCCTTCAAGACTGTTGGAAAAGCATTCCAGGTGAAGCTGGTTGAGAGAATGCCAAGAGTGTGCAAAGCTGTCATTAAAAATCAAATTCAGTATATTTTGACGTGTTTAACACTTTTTTTTGGTTACTAGATGATTCCGTATGTGTTATTTAATATTTCTACAATGTATAAAATAGTAAAAAAATAAAGAAAACCCCTTGAATGAGTAGGTGTTCTAAAAGGTTTGACCGGTAGTGTAAGCTGTACAGCAATCAGCCACTCTGGATAAGTATACATTAGTCAGTAATGTATTATACTGCCTGGTCTTATGGTGGTGCCATGTCTGTGGTGGTGTACCTCGTGACACCACCACAGACGCCTGGAGTTTATTTTCTCCCTGATTTCTCTTGGTGTCCCTTCATTACAAATCCTCCCTGCTTTGAGATACCGCAGCAGGGCAGGAGTCTCGTAGAGGTTTGGTTGGACTGAGCCAAACCAATGTCTGTATTAGTTGTTAAATCGTTCAATAGCCCGGGCTTGTCGGCAACTTAATCCACTCGTGTGTAGTTCCATCCCAGGAGTAATCATCCCACCACACAGCTGTTCTGTTACCATTGTGTCAAAGCAACAAAGTCGTTTTTTTTAGTTATGTATTACATGTTGTATCAATGGAGACAGACGTGGAAGCTTAATGTTATGTATTACATGTTGTATCAATGGAGACAGACGTGGAAGCTTAATGTTATGTATTATATGTTGTATCAATGGAGACAGACGTGGAAGCTTAATGTTATGTATTATATGTTGTATCAATGGAGACAGACGTGGAAGCTTAATGTTATGTATTATATGTTGTATCAATGGAGACAGACGTGGAAGCTTAATGTTATGTATTATATGTTGTATCAATGGAGACAGACGTGGAAGCTTAATGTTATGTATTATATGTTGTATCAATGGAGACAGACGTGGAAGCTTAATGTTATGTATTATATGTTGTATCAATGGAGACAGACGTGGAAGCTTAATGTTATGTATTATATGTTGTATCAATGGAGACAGACGTGGAAGCTTAATGTTATGTATTATATGTTGTATCAATGGAGACAGACGTGGAAGCTTAATGTTATGTATTATATGTTGTATCAATGGAGACAGACGTGGAAGCTTAATGTTATGTATCATATGTTGTATCAATGGAGACAGACGTGGAAGCTTAATGTTATGTATTATATGTTGTATCAATGGAGACAGACGTGGAAGCTCAATGTTATTTATTATATGTTGTATCAATGGAGACAGACGTGGAAGCTTAATGTTATGTATTATATGTTGTATCAATGGAGACAGACGTGGAAGCTCAATGTTATTTATTATATGTTGTATCAATGGAGACAGACGTGGAAGCTCAATGTTATTTATTATATGTTGTATCAATGGAGACAGACGTGGAAGCTCAATGTTATTTTCTTTGGTCTCAGCTGGTCACATGAAAGAGAGAGTTTACAGGACTGAATGAGTTTAAATTTGTGATTCTCTTTGTTGTCTTTCTTCAGAGCAGAGCCCTGCAGTATAACACAGTACATTGGGTAATTTTCTTTAGTTAGTCAAACTTCTGTTATTTTTCTCTTTTCTCATCGGAACGTCAGCGAAAATCAGGTGGCACTTCCAATTGCATATTTACCAACTCAGTTCCAACATGAGTTCAGGGTTGAAATCAAACAATTCAGGAAGTAAACTGAAATTCCAATTCAATTATTTTCAATGACCTCTCAATAAACTGATAAAGGAGAAGCTATTTTTGGATATTAAATTCAAATCACTTGCTGAAATAACTGACTTTGATTCGAATTGACCCAAACCCTTGAATACGTTCATGTCTAGATGGGTTACAGCTTTTGTCAAATTGGTGTCAAAAGTACATTTTTTGTTGCGTGTTAGTTTATCCTTAACCCTTTTCCTAACCTTAACTACCTCAACAAACAGACAAGGTGAGGGTCTAGAAGTCTTCAACTACCTCAACGAACAGAGACCTGTACCTGTGTGATATTATTGCACATGTTGAAACCTGGTGGGTATTTTAAAGGAATGCAGGTGG
Organism: Oncorhynchus mykiss; assembly: GCF_013265735.2. NCBI lineage: Eukaryota > Metazoa > Chordata > Actinopteri > Salmoniformes > Salmonidae > Oncorhynchus > Oncorhynchus mykiss. The sequence continues at coordinate 35,009,109 of NC_048578.1, forward strand.
CGGTTATGACTGTTGTTATGTTGTTATCTTGTCTTATGTTAAGGAAGTGTGTAAACCAGACTGGCAGATGCCCCAGGAATCCAGGAACGCTCTCTTTCCTCCATTTACAGGTGTCTGTTTCTGCAGCTGAGAGATAGAGAGATGGAAGAAGTGAGAGAGAAAGAAAGAGAGGGGGGAGACAGAGACACAGAGAGTGAAAGAGAGGGGGATGAGAAGGAGAGCGGGGAGACAGACACACAGAGAGTGAGAGGGAAAGAGAGGGGGACGAGAAGGAGAGGGGGGAGACAGACACACAGAGAGTGAAAGAGAAAGAGAGGAGGATGAGAAGGAGAGGGGGGATACAGACACACAGAGAGTGAAAGAGAAAGAGAGGGGGACGAGAAGGAGAGGGGGGATACAGACACACAGAGAGTGAAAGAGAAAGAGAGGGGGACGAGAAGGAGAGGGGGGATACAGACACACAGAGAGTGAAAGAGAAAGAGAGGGGGACGAGAAGGAGAGGGGGAGACAGAGAGAGAGGGGATGAGAGAAAGAGAGAGAGAAATAGTGAGAGAGCGAGAGAGTGAGAGGGGGGTGGGAGGGAGTATGAGAGAGAGAAAGAGTGAGAGAAGAAGAGACAGAGAGAGAGAGGGGGTGAGAGAAAGAGAGAGAAAGAGTGAGAGAAGAAGAGGGGGGAGTGGGTAGGAGGGAGTTTGACAGAGACAACAATGAAATGACAATTATTAACGTCAGAAAATTCTCTGGTGTTTGTTTTCAAGTCTGTTTGGTATCGGTCGTTTTCACATCAGCCTGTTGGCTGAATACGAGAGCTGTGAGATGTTTCCACCAGGGTACAGAACACCAATAGATTTATTTTACTTTTATTTAACTAGGCAAGTCAGTTAAGAACAAATTCTTCTTTGCGTAAATCCAATGTACTGTGCTGCTGCACTCTGTGGCTCTTCTAACCATAGGTACAGTAAGGGTTGTTCAGATAACGTGAGACAAGCCAAATGTAGAATATTTTCTAAAATCACAATCCATACCCAATATTACGGCAAACACCTTCCTAATATGGACATCCTTTTACCTAAACTTAATCAATAAAATATATTTCTGATGTTGAGGCAGAGCTGTCCTTGGAACAAGATAGAAGGGCCAACTCCAATCTACTCAAGACATGTCCTTATCTCTACATCCTGGTACTGTAGTTAAATTGGGCTGGAGCAGATGTATATTTTACAATCCCCACTTCTCTACATCCTGGTACTCTTAACAGGTAGAACCCAACACCTGTTTGACTGCATGTATGTTTTTGGGGAAACAGAACAAAGACAATCAGATAGCGCTGACAAAACATATCAGTGTTTTGTTTTTAACAAAAAGAGCACCGCAAGATGGAATTGAATACGTTGTTGCTGTGGGCATCTTTGGAAAATGCTGTAATTCTTCCTATTTTTTTAATGAAGGCTGAGAACATATACTCAAAACCCACGTGTCAACCCAGGACTGTGTCAGTGTGTACAAGACCAAGTTAAAACACAGCTGTCAGTTAAATGAATAGAGTTTGTGTTGTGTGTTTTTCAGGTGTTCTGGCTGTGAATGGCTCTTTAGACTTTGAGCGGTGTCGTGAATACTACCTGTCATTGGAGGGGACGAGAGGCAAGTCGACTCTGAGCGACATCACCATGGTGATTATCAACATCACAGATGTCAACGACAACACGCCCGTGTTCGGACAGGGAGACTACAGTGCTGACGTCTCAGAGGACCTGTCGCCTGGCGATGTGGTGATGCAGGTAGCTATCACTCTCAACTGTCAACTGTCACTCTCAACTGTCACTTTAGAAACCAGTTACTGTAATACACCATTCAATGTGTTCAATGACAAGTCATTTCCCTGAGGGAAAGTTGTTTTGAATTTGGCATTTGGACAGACACACATCTAAGTACTTAGAGAACATGGCAGTTTGGTTGAGCTAATGAAGATCAGACTGATATGCTTCCAAGCAGCTCAGTTCAATGATGCTTTCTGTTTCCTCTTCTCAACTCCCTCTTATCTCTTCCCTCTTATCTCTTTCCTCTTATCTCTTTCCTCTTCTCACCCCCTTATCTCTTCCCTCTTCCCTTATCTCTTCTCTCTCCCCATTCCCAAGGTGACAGCCATCGACCTGGATGGGCCGTTGAACAACCTTGTCCAGTATTCCATCTCCAGTGGAGACCCTCAGGGGCAGTTCAGCATCGACCCTCGCAGTGGAGAGGTCATAGTCAGGGCTACACTGGACAGAGAGGAGGTGAGGGGGGTTTAGTTTGGGCAGTTTATATGGGGAAGGAATCACCTGGAATAAAGTTTTGAAAAACTGCTCAGAACAGGTTTCCCTGGAGATGCAGTGTTGAAGCCCTTTGCTCTCCTAGGAGCTAAGAGAAAGTCAAGAAAATAGTAGAACCGTGATATCCTGTATCTAACTGGTCTCTCTGCCTGTCCCAGATCACTCACTACTCTCTGACAGTCCAAGCAGCCGATGATGGAGACCCTCCTCTGTCTACCGCAGTCCAAGTGACCTTGACCGTGTCCGATGTCAACGACAACCCACCTGTCTTCTCCCAGATGAAACACAACCTGGTCCTTCAGGTACCAACACAGGCCCGCACGCCGCCCCACGCACACACACACACACACACACACACACACACACACACACAGTTTCTCTCCCTCTACACGATCAGCATCCTGACAGCTGGCTATCCTCAGCTGTCTCTACAAATCAGGAGTGGAAGGATCGAGAGCTGAAGAACCAATCAGGCGTGTGCTGTGACTTTTGGCTAATTCATATTCAAGATAATTTATTCATGAATTCATTGAATAATTAATTATCCTATCCAAATTAATCGAATAGGGGCACCACTAAAGGTTTTAACATAGACAGACCCTTGAATGAACTCTATCAGGAGTTAACATGAACTGTACAATTAATTATATATCAACAACAGTCTTAATCAACAGTCAATTTACTATGTTCTCATTCTGAAACGTTGTCAAGTTCTGGAACGTTGTCAAGTTCTGGAATGTCGTCAAGTTCTGGAACGTCGTCAAGTTCTGGAACCTCGTCAAGTTCTGGAACCTCATCAAGTTCTGGAACCTCAAGAACCCAATGAACTCAATACCACAAATAATGAATTCAAGGTTTTATTTACTAGACTAAATAATGAGCAGATACAATACAGTTATTGAGACTCCACAGGTCCACAGGTCAATATAAATGAACTTCCGTACTCAACTCAGGCAAATACAATATTATATTCGTAAGACTTTTGAGGATGAGATGGTCTTATCAATTGAAAGAGAAAATATGAGAGGGCTACAACTATACTAAACTATAGAGAGCTTCACCAACCAGGAATAGACAATGGGCTAGGCTATTAGTTATCTCAGTCCAGCGGGTAGGAGTACTTCACAGCCGAAGGACTCTCTCTCTCCTGCTCTCTCTCCCTCCTGCTCTCTCTCTCTCTGTCTCTCTCTCCCTCTCTCTCTCCTGCTCTCTCTCCCTCCTGCTCTCTCTCTCTCTGTCTCTATGTCTCTCTCTCTCCGTCCCTCCCTCCCTCCCTCTCTCTCTCCTGCTCTCTCTCCCTCCTGCTCTCTCTCCCTCCTGCTCTCTCTCTCTCTGTCTCCCTCCCTCCCTCCCTCCCTCCCTCCCTCCCTCCCTCCCTCCTGCTCTCTCTCTCTCACTCTCTCTCCCTCCCTCCTGCTCTCTCTCCCTCCTGCTCTCTCTCTCTCTCTCTCTCTCTCTCTCTCTGTCTCTCTCTCTCTGTCTCTCTCTCTGTCTTTCTCTGTCTTTCTCTCTCTGTCTTTCTCTCTCCAACTCCATTCAAATTGCATCCAAAAAAGATAATCCTGTTCTAGATCCGCTGGCCTCTCTTTTCTCTCTCTTTTTGTAGCATTTCTTATACCAATAAACTATTTGAAAAGGTAGGCAAGCACCTTTTTTTTTTTGCTGAATGTTAAATACACCAGCCCAAGAGAAGTCATGGGGATGGAAAGACTTCTGCATCTAATTCTAGTCCTATATCGTTCATCATCAGAATGATGACGATCAGGACAACAAAACGTATTTCATTTAAAGGTTGAAAGCGATGGAAGGACGAGAGAGAGAGAGAGAGAGAGAGAGAGAGAGAGAGAAAGAGAGAGAGAGAGATATTTAAAGCAACGATGTTCGAGTGACAGGCTGTTTTAAATCTCTGCAGATGGATAAAAGAATATATAATCTTTACAATTAAAAAATATATAATCTTTACAATTAAAAAACAAGGTGACCCCTGAAAGCCAGATGGAGATGGTAAATTACACGCACATTCCATCTTTATATTACTGTAAGTGTAGGCCTACCTGTCACAGGAAAAAAAGTTACCATGATGAGATAATTAATCTACATGCATTGTGAAGTGTTGCTCCACACTGAGATGGGCTGTCTGTCCCCACCCTGAGATGGGCTGTCTGTCCCCACCCTGAGATGGGCTGTCTGTCCCCACCCTGAGATGGGCTGTCTGTTCAACCCTGAGATGGGCTGTCTGTCCCCACCCTGAGATGGGCTGTCTGTCCCCACCCTGAGATGGGCTGTCTGTCCCCACCCTGAGCGTTGATTCATCATGCAGAGGCCGCAGAGAACAGTTCCATTTCAGATATTTATCACCGGGAAAAGGGAGTGACTTTGGGCAGTAAATCCCGGTAAATCTTGGTAACTGGGTCCCCGCCATTCAACCCTACTCCTGAACTTCTCAGGACCATTCAACTCTACTCCTGAACTTCTCAGGACCATTCAACCTTACTCCTGAACTTCTCAGGACCATTCAACTCTACTCCTGAACTTCTCAGGACCATTCAACCTTACACCTGACCTTCTCAGGACCATTCAACCTTACACCTGACCTTCTCAGGACCATTCAACCCTACTCCTGACCTTCTCAGGGACATTCAACCTTACACCTGACCTTCTCAGGACTATTCAACTCTACTCCTGAACTTCTCAGGGCTATTCAGAGTCGTAAAGGGAGAAAGGGAGAGCAGTTTATTGGTATTGTGATGGCTTGTAACCATATATAATAAAATATAATACAAATATAATGAAAATTGATGAATATAATAAACTACATTCATCAATCTGACTCCATTACTATGTGACTAAACGCAACAGGCTCTGTGGATCTAGAGACTCTAGTCAAGGCCTTTCTTCCATCACCACTTAGTAGTGTGGCTATAATGAACATGGGTCTATCTTGTACCAAATATTAAGGGACTCGATTGTTCTTACTGTTTAACTCTGCATTGTTGGTTAAAGGGCTCATAACTAAGCATTTCACGGGAAAGTGTACACCTGTTGTATTTGGCACACGTGACAGGTAACATTTGTTCTAGCATTAATGTATTGAGGCAAGTAGATCAGGGATGTCAAGGTGGAACCAAGACATATGGTGTGTGTGTATAGTGTATATAACAACTACCAAGAGACCTGCTAAATTATGAGCCTATAGTCATTCAAAAGACTTACTCTGTGAAACGAGGAATGCAATTTACCCAATTAAACGAATAGGATTTATTCATTATGAAAGGATGAAGCACTCAAACAATGGCATGAAACACATGACACATTACAGAATACACTGAGTAAATAACTCTCGACTAAATAAGACTCAACGTGGTTACACGTGTCTGATACACACAGGATCCTGCTAACACCTTCTCAAAATATGAGCAAATTCACTGTCCTTTTAACCAAATTCAAGCAGGAAGTCACCCCCTAACCTGAATGAACATTTCGTAGCACTTTGCCAGTAAAAACAATAGGCAGGAACAACACATCCAGATTCTAATCTAATCAACTCAATTTAAATAATAGTAGCCCTTCCCTGTGTTTCTCCTCTTTGAACTATTCGCCGTCCGACAAAACAGAATGACACAATTTCCCTGTAATAATAAATCCATAGCACTTACAGTACAATGAAACATATCCCAATTCATAGCTGTTTATGAACTCTTGAAACAATTCAAATACGACAATTGAATTCACATTCACTGTCGTCAGTGACTCCAGGACTTCCGTGGGAACATCTCATCCCAGAGACTGCAACAGTGTGAGATGCAAATGTACATCCATCCATCTGGACAATGCCATATTGAATTAACAAGCCACCTATCTCTGCCAACAGGGCACTCTGTTTCAGTGACCTGTTCCAGCAGTCCCAGCTGAAATATGTCTTCTGCATTTAACCCATCCCCTCTGAATCAGAGAGGTGCGGGGGGCTGCCACAATCAACATCCACGTCTTCGGCGCACAGTGGGTTAACTGCCTTGCTCAGGGGCAGCACGACTGATTTTTTACCTTGTCAGCTCGGGGATTTGATCCAGCAATACTTTTGGTTACTAGCCCAACGCTCTAACCACTAGGCTACCTAGAAGGCTAGGCTATCTGAAACCTGTGCTTGTTCTGCCAAATTGTAACACATTGATGTGAGCTCATCTGCTTTCATGTGCCGAATACAACAGGTGTAGACGAGCTCATACCAGCACTCAGTCAAGCACTGTAGCATTCATTCCAGGTGGAAACTTCCGGCACTCATTGGAAACTTTTGACATTTTTCAAGATAAGATCACGATCAGCACGCTTTTGCAATGTAGTAAAATCATTAGGGTCTGTCTTGTTTTAGGCCCTTGTGGAACGAGGTGTCATGGAAGGCTTGACCTAGTTTGTATGATAGCATGACGACATAACTAACGATGGTACCGTATGTTCCTCGTCAGGAGGGCGAGGCCATCGGTAGCAGCATCCTCCAGCTCGTGGTCACAGACAGAGACACCCCTCACAATGGACCTCCCTTCACTTTTCACATCGCGTCTGGGAACGAGGACCGCCGCTTCCACGTAGACCAGGGAGGTCTGTTGTCCATCTCTGCCCCTCTGAAGAAGAAGATCAAGCCACAGCACCTACTGAAAATACAGGTGACGAATCTTCCTGTAATAAAACAGATCCCTGCAGGTTGTAATCTGTTTGTCTGACGTCTATACATGTCCACTGGTTATTTGGGATGTCGAAATGGAGTATAAATGTAGACCTACATAGTACTAGCAGATACTGATATTTGATCATATGTGTTTCTATTCATGCCCTTACCTCAGGTGACAGACAGCGGACACCCTCCTCTCTCCTCCATCTGCGTGGTCAAGATCAACGTCACTGAGCAGAGCAAGTACCCTCCTTCTGTGATGCCCCTGGAGGTCTTCATCACCACCACAGGAGACACCTTCTCCAACCGAGTCATAGGCAAGCTCCATGCCTCCGACCAGGACCTGCACGACATCCTAAACTACAAGCTGATCTCGGAGTCTCCAGGTGGGGGAGACCCAGGGCCGAGCTCAGAACCCTCTGGAGGCCTCTCCAGGTTCTCTGTGGATTTGGTGGATGGGAAGATCTGGGCCGATGAAGACCTGAAACCTGGTCTCTACTCCCTCAATGTCAGCGTCTCCGATGGGAAGTTCAGCGTGTGGGCCGGGGTGAAGGTCCATGTATGGAAACCCACACAACAGGCCCTGGACGCTGGGCTCACTCTGCAGCTGGCTGGGCTTTCCCCGGAGGAGTTCCTGGGGGACCACTGGAGAGGCCTCCAGAGGAGCCTCAGCACGGCCCTGGGTATAACCAGGCAAGACCTCCACCTGGTGAGCCTACAGCAGCAACCCAACTCCCTGGTCCTGGAGGTTCTGCTGCTATGGAGGCCGCATGGTGGAAATGTAGAACCGTTACCAACCAACCGGCTGGCAGGGATCATCGCTGACATAGAAGACTCGTTGGGACTGAGTGTTCTCAAGGTGCATCATAATGGGTGTCTAGGGACAGAATGCCCTCGTAGAGGATGCAGGAACTCAGTCCAGATGAGAGGGGAGAGGCTGAGCCACTACGCCACAGCCAGGGCCGGCTTCATCACCCCACAACACACCTGGGAGAGTGTCTGCCCTTGCAACGGTAGGTGTAACTGAGGTGGTTTGGTAGCTAGACAAGGTTACTTATCAAGCTTGTATGAGATGTGCCTGAGACGTGAAGAATTGCAGAATTAGCTCACTAAGTCAATACCTAGGCTTTGGATTACTTGGCTAACACTTACTTTGAGCACACAGTAGACCTGTGATTGAACCCTATCAGTCAAATAGTATCCTACCTTCTCTATGATCACAGTAGGAGCCTGAAGTCACCCCCTTCATGATCTATCTCACTTCACATTCAAATGGGGATTAGCTGGGTGCAGCTGGGAGCTAGGGGCCTCCAGGATAGTGCTAGTGATTATCTGCTTGTTGTGGGTCTTCTTAGTTACTGTTGTCCCCCTGGCAGACATATTTAGTGGAGGTATTCTGTTGAGGTTACCACCTCTTTAGTTAGACTGTTTTGGCTAAACCCAAAGCCTAAAAAGACCCAAATATCTCTAGGAAAGCGATGTGGAAGATCTGAGCCTGAAACAAAATACGTGAGGGGATTTTTTTTATTTGTATGAACTTTGAAAGATTCTCACATGAAAGTCTGTTTGATCAAGCAGATTTCATTATGAGAACACATTTGAGTGACTATTCCTAATTTGACGGACAGATAGTCATCCAAAATTAGTGTTTTTAAATATTAGTCACTACATGTTAATTAGACATGTTTTTGATGAAATCATACAAATTGCATTTAACATTTAACATTTAACATTTAACATTTAACATTTAACATTTAACATTTAACAGCATCGTTTTTCCAACTTCAGAGTCTGCTGTGAGTTTTGACGGGAAGGGCTATCTGAAATACCTGTATCAGACTGAGGCGGAGGAGAATCAGAACTTCCGTCTCTCTCTGCGCATCAAGACCTTCCAGCAACAAGGCGTTGTCATGAGTACCAATGCAACCAACTGGGGGAGCTTGAAGGTATTGTAAAGCTCACATGCATTCATTATTATCAGAGATGAAAAAACACACGTCGTTATTTGCTTTTGCAGTATCTCGTAGCTCATTCAATTAGTTAAATTAGATTTACAGCCCATTTTACATCAGTGTTTTACAGTATCATGTATTGCACTACATTATTATCAGAGATCATAAAAACATCATATTCCTTTTCCTTGGCAGTCCCTCCTGTACTGTAGCAGACATTCTAAATGCCTGATTGCATATCAGAGGGCTGTGATTATACGGAAGTGAACATTTCAGTGTGGATTCCTGGCTCAATCATACTGATCTCTTATCATATTATTCCCTCTCTGCTGGCTTTGTCTGTGTCAGTTGATCAACGGGACTTTGAACTGATCCAACCACGTTGTGGTGAGGACTGTCTCTATCTTCATGTCCCCATTTCCATCAGTTCTTTCATAGCCTAGTCCCAGATCTGTGTGCTGCCTTGACAAACTCAATACTCTGAGTTAAAAAAAAAAAAAAAAAGGGCCATCACATCCTTCAGACACTTCTGGAATTGAAATTTAGTTCAAGACTGGGGGGGGGGGGGGACTCCCCCTGGGCTGGCGGTTGAGCTAACATAGGCTAATGCGATTAGCATGAGGTTGTAAGTATCAAGAGCATTTCCCAGGACATTGACATATCTGATATTGGCAGAAAGCTTAAATTCTTGTTAATCTAACTGCACTGTCCAATTTACAGTAGCTATTACAGTGAAAGAATACCATGCTATTGTTTGAGGAGAGTACACAGTTATGAACTTGTATGTATTAATAAACCAATTAGGCACATTTGGGCTGCCTCGATACAAAATTTTGAACCATAATGGTTCATTGGATCAGTCTAAAACTTTGCACATACACTGCTGCCATCTAGTGGCCAAAATCTAAATTGCGCCTGGGCTGGACTAATACATTATGGCCATTCTCTTACATTTCAAAATGATGGTGCAAAAAAAATACAAAAAAACACATGATTTTTTCACTTCACAGCGGCTTTGTCAGAAAATATTACACAATTGATGTGTTTCCCTTGAGAGTTAGGCTTCACCGCAACAAATTCTTATCAATTCCCAAATCGCATCAATATTTTGACCCAAAATAAAAATGGGAGAAGTAGTCACATCCATCCTTTAGAAATTTCTGGAATGGAAATTCAGTTTAGGACCTACTCACGATCACCGGCTAAAGGTTTTTCATGTATTCCTCACATTTTTTACACTAAATTACTTTTTGAAGTGATTTAGCCCATTTGAACAATAGCGCCCGTGACAAGCCTGTGGAGAAAGAGGAAAAGGTGACTTGTCGGTTAAAACCACTGTGAGTATAACAGAACTCATATGGCAGGCAAAAACCTGAGAAAAAATCCAACCAGGAAGTGAAAAATCTGAGGTTGGTGGATTTTCAACTCAGCCCCTATTGAAGTTACAGTGGGATATTGGTCATGTTGCACTTCCTAAGGCTTCCACGAGATGCCAACCATCTTTAGAAACTTGTTTGAGGCTTCTACTATGAAGGGGGGCTGAATGAGAGGGGAATGAGTCAGAGGTCTGCCAGCAGTCACACACTGGTCACGTGCATTTCACATGAGAGGTATCTTCCGTTCCTTTGCTTTTCTGAAGACAAAGGAATTCTCAAGTTGGAATATTATTGAAGACTTATGTTAAAAACATCCTAAAGATTGATTCCATACATCGTTTGATATGTTTCTACGGACTGTAACAAAACTTTTTGACATTTCGTCTGCAACTTGTTTACCAAACACGCTAACAAAAGTAGCTATTTGGACATAAATGATGGACATTATCGAACAAATCAAACATTTATTTTGGAACTGGGATTCCTGGGACTGCATTCTGATGAAGATCATCAAAGGTAAGTGAATATTTATAATGTTATTTCTGACTTCTGTTGACTCCAACATGGCGGATATATGTATTTGTTTGTCTGAGCGCCATACTCAGATTATTGCATGGTTTGCTTTTTCCGTAAAGCTTTTTAAAAATCGGACACAGCGGTTGCCTTAAGGAGAAGTGTATCTAAAGTTCCATGCATAATACTTGTATTTTCATCAACATTTATAATGAGTATTTCTGTAAATTGATGTGGCTCTCTGCAAAATCACTGGATGTTTTTGGATCTACTGAACATAACGCGCCAATGTATATTGAGATTTTTTGATATAAATATGAACTTTATCAAACAAAACATACATGTATTGTGAAACATGAAGTCCTATGAGGGTCATTTGATGATGATGGCTTGGCTCTGACCTAACATAATCGTTTGTGGTGCTTTCGCTGTAAAGCCTATTTGAAGTCGGACACTGTGGAGGGATTAACAACAAGATTACCTTTAAAATGGTATACGATACTTGTATGTTTGAGGAATTTTAATTATGAGATTTCTGTTGTTTTGAATTTGGCGCCCTGCACTTTCACTGGCTGTTGTCATATCGATCCCGTTAACGGGATTTCAGCCCTAAGAAGTTTTTAACAATAGTGACAGCTTGGATCTATTATTATCAAGGAGATGCATGCTAGAGAAGGAGAAGCATCCTAGAGAAGGAGAAGCATGCTAGAGAAGGAGAAGGAGAAGCATGCAAGAGAAGGAGAAGCATGCTAGAGAAGGAGAAGCATGCTAGAGAAGGAGAAGGAGAAGCATGCTAGAGAAGGAGAAGGAGAAGCATGCTAGAGAAGGAGAAGGAGAAGCATGCTAGAGAAGGAGAAGGAGAAGCATGCTAGAGAAGGAGAAGCATGCTAGAGAAGGAGAAGCATGCTAGAGAAGGAGAAGGAGAAGCATGCTAGAGAAGGAGAAGGAGAAGCATGCTAGAGAAGGAGAAGCATGCTAGAGAAGGAGAAGGAGAAGCATGCTAGAGAAGGAGAAGCATGCTAGAGAAGGAGAAGGAGAAGCATGCTAGAGAAGGAGAAGGAGAAGGAGAAGCATGCTAGAGAAGGAGAAGGAGAAGCATGCTAGAGAAGGAGAAGGAGAAGCATGCTAGAGAAGGAGAAGGAGAAGGAGAAGCATGCTAGAGAAGGAGAAGGAGAAGCATGCTAGAGAAGGAGAAGCATGCTAGAGAAGGAGAAGGAGAAGCATGCTAGAGAAGGAGAAGCATGCTAGAGAAGGAGAAGGAGAAGGAGAAGCATGCTAGAGAAGGAGAAGGAGAAGGAGAAGCATGCTAGAGAAGGAGAAGGAGAAGCATGCTAGAGAAGGAGAAGCATGCTAGAGAAGGAGAAGGAGAAGCATGCTAGAGAAGGAGAAGCATGCTAGAGAAGGAGAAGAAGAAGCATGCTAGAGAAGGAGAAGCATGCTACGGGGAGCTAGTAGTGCACTACCCCATAGGGCTCTGTTAAAAAGTAGTGCACTACCCCATTAGGGCTCTGGTAAAAAGTAGTGCACTACCCCATTAGGGGAGCTAGTAGTGCACTACCCCATTAGGGAGCTGACCCACCTCCAGGGTCCATAGAGCTCCGGTCAACAGTAGTGCACTACCCCATTAGGGGAGCTAGCCCACCTCCAGGGCCCATAGAGCTCCGGTCAACAGTAGTGCACTACCCCATAGGGCCCTGGTAAAAAAGTAGTGCACTACCCCATAGGGACCTGGTAAAAAGTAGTGCACTACCCCATAGGGCCCTGGTAAAAAGTAGTGCACTACCCCATAGGGACCTGGTAAAAAAGTAGTGCACTACCCCATAGGGACCTGGCAAAAAGTAGTGCACTACCCCATAGGGCCCTGGTAAAAAAGTAGTGCACTACCCCATAGGGACCTGGTAAAAAAAGTAGTGCACTAAATAGGGAATAGGGTTCCATTTGGGACGCAAGTGGTATACACACTGAACACAGTAATTTGATTTTCCCTGACTGGAGTTGGTCCGTCTGGTAGCGTCTGTATGTCAGGCAGTCTGAAGTATCGTAGCTCCTCTCACCAAAAACAAATTAGAGGGAAGTGGATCCTTTTATTCCCACGTTAGCTCCATACTGAAGCATCAGCTGAATCAATTTTCTCACCAACGGCAGGTGCGATGTTTAACTTTCATGCCGTGTGTAGATTTACATCATGGTAAACAAGTAGTTTAATTTGCTCCACTTGTATCGTTTAAAACAAACTCGTGTGTTTATTTAAAGATATATATATATATATAATCTTTATTTAACTAAGCAAGTCAGTTTAGCACACATTCTTAGATCAGAGAGTGAGAGGTATATTTAACATTATGATCTGTCCTGTGTGGCTTTGGGTTGGTACCAGAGTTGGGTAGAATACATACGTGAAATTACTTTCAAATACTTTGCTGTGATTTTTTTACCCGGTAGGCCTACAACTGAACCAATGGAAAAGTCACAAAAGCAAAGCTAACTCTGAACTAAATCAAGCACTTCTCAAATACATGTACAGTATAACTGTTTGACATAGCTTATGTATTTGACTCCGGACAGGCCTGGTTGGTACAGGGTTAAGTTAGCGTGGTGAGTCAGTCAATACTGTAGCAGTATCAGCGGGGTGTGACATTTGACGGTGTTTGACACTACAATCGTACAACCGTACAATCCACTTCAACAAGTAGAGGACATTTCATTCCTGGGATAAGTTTCTTCTGGCGCACAGCTTCAGGATAGTCCTCTTTAACTAAGATGTACGTTCCTCTCAAATTCTTGTCTCTTTCCAGAACAGCTATCTTACAGAACTGATGTCCTCTCTCAATGACTTACAGATTGTTCTCATCTTGCCGTTCTCCTGTTTAAACTCATCAAGCTGACCCTGGGAGAACTGCAAACTGTTCTTCAGGTCCTGGACCTCTCTGGTCAGACCGTCCATTATTTTATTAGGTGACTCCACCAGTATTTGGACAAAACACTTGAAGCTATTTTCTTGTTGTTGTAACAACTGTTTGTAGAACTATTTTTGTTAGTTTGAAAGATCCTTCATCTGTGTTAAAGAGACACCACTGTCCTCAACGGTACTCCCACCGGCTTTGGTCTTTGTTATGTTAGCAACGTAGGCTTTGTTGTTGCTCCTCGCAGTTCCAGGCAGGTCAGGTCGCAGGCCAGATGGAAACAGCAACAAACACCAGGGATTCAAACAGTCACACTCCAGAGACAATCTGTGGTACTAGCCCCAAGGGCTGCGGGCTTTGTACAAGTTGCTAAGGAAACCTGGCTAGCTCGATAGCTAGCTAAAGTTAGTTAGAAGCTAGGCTAGCATCTGTGCCAACGAGGGAACAATGAGCTACTTCTCTGGAGCAAAATAGACTTGCTATTGTTCCTTGACATTGTACATTGATCTTCCCACACCTTAATGTGATGTTATATATTATCAATGTTTTTTGACAATGCATGCCACCGGAACTGTTGGAGATAATGTCGGGTTGTAAGAGCTGAGATGGTGATAATGTCAGGTTGGAACAGCTTAGATGATGATAATGTTGTGTTGCATAAGCTGAGATGGTGATAATGTTGTGTTGCATAAGCTGAGATGGTGATAATGTTGTGCTGGAATAGCTGAGATGGTGATAATGTTGGGTTGGAACAGCTGAGATGGTGATAATGTTGGGTTGGAACAGCTGAGATGGTAATAATGTTGTGTTGGAACAGCTGCAATGGTGATAATGTTGTTTTGGATGATGCCGTGGATGGTCTTGATGTTTGAAATGACCTAACAAGCTGCCTGTCTTCATAAACTACAGGCCAATAAATAAAGCAACCGCTAAAATCAAAAGTGGTGTTCAACAGGGATAGAGTCTTGGACCTCTATTATTTCCAGTTTATACTAATGATCTAACAAATGTTTCAAACTACAATTTAAAAATTGGATGTAATAAATGTATCACTAGTCAAGCAATGCCACTTTATATAATGTTTACATACCCTACATTACTCATCTCATATGTATATACTGTACTCTATACCATCTACTGCATCTTGCCATCTTGATGTAATGTATCACTAGCCACGTTAAACAACGCCACTTCATATAATGTTTACATACCCTACATTACTCATCTCATATATATCTACTGTACTCTATACCATCTACTGCATCTTGCCTATGCCGTTCGGCCATCGCTCATCCATTTATTTTTATGAACATATTCTTATTAATTCCTTTACACGTGTGTGTATAAGGTAGTTGTTGTGAAATTGTTAGGTTAGATTGCTTGTTAGATATTACTGCACGGTCGGAACTAGAAGCACAAGCATTTCGCTACACTCCACATTAACATCTGCTAACCAGGTGTGTGTGACCAATAAAAATGTATTTGGTTTGATTTGATTGATGTGTTGTTCTCTTCCACTGTTTCTACTTCAGACTGGTGGGGACTGATGAATAAAAGTTTACCAACAGTGAACACTGTTATATTATCTTTCACAGCTGATGGATACTTGTATCAGTGTGTATATAAGCAGAGTTCTACAATCTTCCACAGCTGATGGACAGTTGTATCAGTGTGTATATAAGCAGAGTTCGACAATCTTCCACAGCTGATGGGCAGGAAGTTTGGTATTTTCCATTTTATAAGGATCTTCATTAGCTGTTGAAAA
Organism: Oncorhynchus mykiss; assembly: GCF_013265735.2. NCBI lineage: Eukaryota > Metazoa > Chordata > Actinopteri > Salmoniformes > Salmonidae > Oncorhynchus > Oncorhynchus mykiss. The sequence goes on from NC_048578.1 coordinate 35,024,593, forward strand.
AGCAGTAGCTACTCTTCCTGGGGTTCACACAAAACCTGAAACATGCCATAATACAGAACATTAATAGACAAGAACAGATCAAGAACAACCTTTTTTAAAGATTCATGTAAAGTAAAGTTGATGTTCATGTAAAGTATATACTGTCTTAGGTGTGTCTACAGTGTTAGGATGAGCCGTGTTCTGTACGTTTGTGCTTATGTGTTCTCTTCTGCTGTCTTCCACAGCTGATAGGTGGAGAGTTGAGGTTCATGTACCTCTGTGGCAACATGCTCCCCGGTTCCCTGCGTGTCCACGCAGCCCCAGCGGTGTCGGACGGACGGTGGCACCACGTCCTTCTGGAGGTTAACAGCACCATCCTCAGACTCACCCTGGACCACATTTACTCAGCCCAGGTTGTCCTCTCTGAACCCTGCCATCTGATGCAGCCCCATGGGACTCTGATCTTCGCTGGCTCCCCTAGTCCTGGTTCTTCTCCCACCACCACCACCACCACCTCTACAGAGACCCAGGCCAGGGCCCAGACACAGGCACATGGCTTGGTGGGCTGCCTGGAGGGTATGGAGCTGAATGGAGAGCCTATCAGGACAGAGGAGGATAAGGAGTGGAATGGGCCTGGGAGGAGGAGGGTGTTTGGGGTCTACCAGTGCTGTGTCAACCAGGTCAGGATGAACAGCTGTGACAGTAACCCCTGTCTGAATGGAGGAATCTGTGAGGAGGAATCAAATGGAGGTCAGTTTCTTAACCTTGGCATACTGTATCACTCCCCAATAGTGTCAACCTCTACAAACAACACAAATAGCATACTGTACGCCTCTACCCACAACATTCAAGGTAGCAACAAAGCCTACAGGTTTAGAGAAAACATCCCTGTTGTTTATGGATATTAGTTCTGAGATGGAACTATACTTACGGCATATTGTCTAGTATCCCTTCAACAACATCTGATTAGTCCATCTGTGAGGGTGGACATTCAATCACCACTATGAAAATAGATTGTTGAACAAACTAGTGCTAGAACAGATTGGAGGAGTCATCTAGTTTATAAAATAGTATCATACTTGTTCTACAAGGAAGTTGAAACTAGAGTAGTGAGGTGCAAACTGAATAACCAGACCTCACGACAACTGGATGGAACCGAACTGTCTACCCTGTATTCCACTTTTTGAAAGAGTTGTTATCCTATCCTTCCTTAGAATCCCTCTGATGTTCCTGAGGGAGTAAGAGAACTGTCATGGTGTTCTAGAACTTCAGTAGGCTGATCTCTCTTCCTGTTTATATGTTGGTTTACCCTCAAGGCTTCCACTGCAGCTGTCCAGAGTCATCCCATGGCCCTCACTGTGAGCTGGACAGCAACCCCTGTGCCTCCCAGCCCTGTGCCCACGGTGGGGTGTGTGTGCCAAAGAGTCAAGGTTACATCTGCAACTGCCAACTCAATATGGCTGGAAACAGGTATATCTATCTCTCACATAGCTATCCCTCCCATCCCTACAGCCTTGGTATAAACACAATGTTAGTTTTTTCCCCCCACACTTTACTCCGATGATGACGTCAAGAAATCAACTTCATTTACAATGGAATTAGTGTTCACATGTCAAGGACAAAAAGGCCCATACACTATTATGCTTCTAATACCACATTTTAGTAAATGACAAATAGTGTTCACATTTCTCTCATCTTTAAGACCTTTCTACCTACCAAGTAGTACAGTTGTTCTGATTCTTTTTGGTTAGTCATGGAAAATGTTACCCATGGTATGCTCCCCTAGTTTCATTGGCTCGGGGTATGATTAAGCCTAATTCTGTTGTTTGTCCTCTTTCCTTCCTTGGAAAAGGAACTAAAAGCAAAATGTCTCATTTTTGTTCTCTGCAAGATAATGGACAATAAAGTCTTCTTCTTCTTCTTTAGGTGTCAGAGCCTTATCGACAGATGCTCTCCCAACCCGTGTCAAGGAGGGTATGACTGTACCTTCTCTGGGGGCTCCATCCACTGCAACGCCCTGCCCCAGGTATTGTACCAAGCTAAACTACAGTACCCATAATGCTCTGTGTAACATATCTGATTTTAGTAGGTGAAGTTAGGGTGAAGTTGCCCTAGACCAGTGGTCCGGCCCTGACTAAATCTAACCAAAAGGTGTCCCATCTTCTCATCAATACAGCTGTCTGCCGGGCTGGGCTACATCGAGATCGTGGAGATCTGCGCCAGCCTGACAGGGGTTTTCTTCCTGGTCGGTGTTTTTGTCTGTGTCCGTAAACGCTATGTCCAACAGAAGAAGAAGAAGCCTCTCTGTGTTCAGGACTCCAACGGTTACTTCCAACCCAGTCTGGCCAAATCCATGATGGCCAACACCCCAGAGGTCAGCCCAATAGAGATGAGCACGCTGATAGGTTCTGGAAACGACCTGGATAACAGTCCCTTCAGATCTCTGAAGCCTCGCAGCCAGATGGACCTGGGGCTGGGGTCCCAGGTAAGCCTAAGGGCCGGGAAGCAGAAGCCTCAGGGGCCCGTGGTGTGTAGTGTGGCCCCCAACCTCCCTCCTACACCTTCATCCATCTCTGACAATGAGTCCATCAGGAAACACCACTGGGATCAGGACTATGAAGGTGAGTTCAATTAATAATTAGAGTAGATAATAGCTGTCTGAGTTTTTAATTTATTGATGACTGTGGTAGTAGCTTACCCGACATGCCGTGCCGGTCTTCACTTTATCCAAATAAATTAGTGACAGCATTTAATTGACTTGACAGATGAGCCACCCAAAAGGACAAGTGTCTGAAGGTGAATGATCTGGAGAGGAGGACATAACAAAGCATTATTCATATTATACTCCTTCTCACTTTGTCCTTCAGATCAAAACAATGGAGGTTACTCATCCATACATGAATGTAATCCACTATCAGTTTTGATACATACAGAGCTTGTGGCTGTGAGCAATAGTCTGGTCAGGCAGGCATTTCCTGCAGAGGATAAGTTACTAAGGTGTTGGATTTGAATAGGTTTTTCCATCACTCAGCGGTTAGAATACCTTACCTACTGTATAACAAGTTTAAGGACACTTTTAACATTGGTGTGAAAATCATCTGAAAACAAAGACGTTTTTACTGAAGGACTATGGTGAATGATAATGTATTATTCTCTTCTCCCTGCCGTTCAGTCTACCCTGCTGATCCTGACTACTACGGTCGACCCAACCCTGCGGTCCAAGAGTACCCCCAGGTCCAGGAGTTTCCCCAGTTCGACATTGTGGAGGACACCTACGGCTCAGTGACCGCATCTAAAGACTCACGTAGAAACTCTCGTTACAGCGGATTCCCGTTTCCCCTGGAGCGCTCTGACCGCCGCGCTCCCTTACCCCCCTGTTATAGTAACCAGAACCTGGATGACTTCCTGGGGCCTGACGGTCTTCCCTTACCCAGCTCTCAGTGCCCCAACGAGTACACTGCCATCAGTTACTATCCGACGCAACATGCACAAAGCGTGGACAATGTGTCGTCAGGCTACCGGCGCCTCAGCATGCGCCTCAGCGTTGCCATGCCGTCCTACGCTGAGTGTAACTCTCCTCCTCCTCCCCCTGCAACACAACAGGCTGGGCATGCAGGACGGAACTCTCGCTGCTACAACGGGTCTGACGTGGTGGGGAGCGACTACGGAAGCTGTGAGGAGGTCATGTTTTAGAATGTTTTAGAGTGTTCTAGTCTAGAACCCAGTGGAACTAAGTGAGAGTTGCAGATACAGTGCTCTCTAACAGAGGTCTCTTTAAGGGTGAAACTGCAGCGTTCTATGAAATATTTGAGTCTTGAACATTCTATGATGTGAATTAATTACATTCTCTCCAGTCAATTCTTAGAATGTCTCCATAGAATGTGATTCTAAGTGGACTTGACATTCGGTAGAGTAAATGTAAGAGTCCCTCACATTTTCTTCCTCAGGGTTAAACAGTATTACGGGATGTTTATCTGAAACTATCACAACAAGGTCTCGCAAACAAAGATGTGCTGTACTAAACGCTGCAGCAATATCAAACGCTCACTCATCTAGACCCCTCTCTGAGGGAGAGAGACTGGTTTTGTATAAAACCCAATTCCTATCAAGAATGAATATGTCTACATGTCGTGCAGAAAATAGCTACATTTCGTACAATAATAACCATATAACCAAAACGATGTTGCATACGGTAATATGTATGACCTCACCATTCAGTACAGTATGTATGTAGTCATATGGATTGCGTCTGAAATGGCACCCTGTTCCCTATAGGCCCTGGGCAAAAGGAGGGCACTACATAGGGAATAGGGTACGATTTGAGACGTAGACACAAGTAGACAAAATAATGAAGGGGACTGGATCCTAACAGTAAGAAGAAATCCATCTTTAAATGAATAAATGGATCGTAAATATACATAAATATGACGTGTGTTTGTCATCAGACAGATTGTCTGTTCAATATAACTTTTATCACTGATATGGCCAATTGTGTAAATAGTGCATAGTGTGGAAGTACCCCCCCCCCCCCCCCCCCAAAAAAAATATGTTTTTATCGAGTTGTAAAGGTTGGTGGTATTCTTTTGTAATAAGTACTTTGATGCCCCCCCCCCCACCCCACCCCACCAGATTGGTTGGTGGTATTCTTTTGTAATAAGTACTTTGATGCCCCCCCCCCCCACCAGGTTGGTTGGTGGTATTCTTTTGTAATAAGTACTTTGATGCCCCTCCCACCCCCACCAGGTTGGTTGGTGGTATTCTTTTGTAATAAGTATTTTGAGTCCGAACACGTCAATGTGGCATCTAATCTGGAAAACCAGGGAATTATGGGAAAATTACTGAATTCAAAGTTATCATGATACCCCAATGTGTTTATACGTGCTGTGTATGTGTGTGCTAGTCCAATGAGTTCACATGAATGTGTTTTTGTGTGTATTATTTTTGTATCAATGTGAGGTGTATGAACCCCATGTTTTGAAGTTGTTTCTCTGTGAGAGATTTTAAGTCATGTAGTATTGCCAATTTATTTTCAGCACTGGAAAGACGCCATGAATAAAATATGATCTTATATTATTAACAAAGTATATGTTGTCAGTATTTATTGTAATACTTGTATGTGTAACGCACTGAGGCTGCTGGATTGACGTCTACAACGGCTATAACATGTACATGCAATACCAGCGGTGACCACAAGGAGACACAATTTGATCACATTGGTGGAATTAAACTCCCTTGCCATTTACACATGTCTCATTTTATAAAACAATTTCCCTTTGTGAAGACCAGATATTTTTCCAACATTAAGCCTACTCAGAGTAACAGCTCCATGGTGATGTCACTCTCTAGGAAAATGCATGACATCGTTTAGATAGTTGACTGATGATTGAGATGTCTCCCATGTTCTGTACAAGGGACAAGGGACAAGGGGGGGGGGGCTCATAAGTTAATACTTCTCATCAGACATGTCTGTGGATCCTGGCTACTAAACTAATGGATGTACATCATGAGAAAAGGGTCAGAGAGAGAAAGATGAACAAAGATTATTAAGAGAGAGATAGATGTGCACTACCCGGGGAGTGAATGAGTTGTGAGTCAGCTCCAACTGAAGCAGTAGAAATCAAATCAAATCAAATTTATTTATATAGCCCTTTGTACATCAGCTGATATCTCAAAGTGCTGTACAGAAACCCAGCCTAAAACCCCAAACAGCAAGCAATGCAGGTGTAGAAGCACGGTGGCTAGGAAAAACTCCCTAGAAAGGCCAAAACCTAGGAAGAAACCTAGAGAGGAACCAGGCTATGTGGGGTGGCCAGTCCCCTTCTGGCTGTGCCGGGTGGAGATTATAACAGAACATGGCCAAGATGTTCAAATGTTCATAAATGACCAGCATGGTCGAATAATAATAAGGTAGAACAGTTGAAACTGGAGCAGCAGCACGGCCAGGTGGACTGGGGACAGCAAGGAGTCATCATGTCAGGTATTCCTGGGGCATGGTCCTAGGGCTCAGGTCCTCCGAGAGAGAGAAAGAAAGAAGGAGAGAATTAGAGAACGCACACTTAGATTCACACAGGACACCGATTAGGACAGGAGAAGTACTCCAGATATAACAAACTGACCCCAGCCCCCCGACACATAAACTACTGCAGCATAAATACTGGAGGCTGAGACAGGAGGGGTCAGGAGACACTGTGGCCCCATCCGAGGACACCCCCGGACAGGGCCAAACAGGAAGGATATAACCCCAACCACTTTGCCAAAGCACAGCCCCCACACCACTAGAGGGATATCTTCAACAACCAACTTACCATCCTGAGACAAGGCTGAGTATAGCCCACAAAGATCTCCGCCATGGCACAACCCAAGGGGGGGCGCCAACCCAGACAGGATGACCACATCAGTGAATCAACTCACTCAGGTGACGCACCGCATCCATCTCATCACCAGCCTTAGCCTTGTCAGTTGCACCAACCAGTCAGATGAATGCTCTTATGACATTCTGATGAGGAGTATTCATTTCCTACCTAAGGGCTGTAGGATTTCCTTAGTGAGCATGCATAGATAAGGGTGTCCCCATGATTAAGGCTAGGTCATTCAGAATCAAGACATCACTCCACTTCACCTTCTCTCTACTGCAGACTGAAACACGCTGCATAGCCTGTGTTACAGATGGTATGTTCATTACGCATTACAGAATCAAACAACGCATACCAGCCTGGTCTCAAGAACGAGACGTAACATAGTAAAGTAACAACCAAATGAGTATGATATGTTACATTTGGTATGGTTACATAAAATCAGAAGGTTACTTAAGGTATAAAATGAAAGTAGGGTGGTTGGAAAGGGGTGGGCATATATAACGTAAACGTCAGGCAACCCAAAGGTTTCGTGTTTGAATCTTATCACGGACAACTTGAGCATGGTAGCTAATTATCCACCTTGCAACTAATTACTACTTAGCATGCTAACTAACCATTCCCTTAACCCTTTAACCTAACTCCTAACCCTAACCCTTAGCCTAGCTAAGGTTGGCTACAACAAATTGGAATTCATAATATATATGTTAAGCAAATTCACAACATATCGTACAAATTGTAATTAGTAACATATCATACGAAATAGATGGGCACCCACAAATGAATACATACCATATGAAACATAACATATCATACTAAATCAGGGCGGCAGGTAGCCCAGTGGTTAGAGCATTGGGCCAGTAACAGAAAGGTTGCTAGAGCGAATCCCCGAGCTAAAAAGGTACAACTCTGTCGTTCTGCCCCTGAACAAGGCAGTTAACCCACTGTTCCCCTGAACAAGGCAGTTAACCCACTGTTCCCCTGAACAAGGCAGTTAACCCACTGTTCCCCTAAACAAGGCCCACTGTTCCGAGGCCGTCATTGTAAATAAAAATTTGTTCTTAACTGACATGCCTAGTTAAAAAAAAAAATGGATTTACTATGTTACGTCTACCCCTGAGTCTAGGTTGCGCATACAGAACTAAATAACCAACGGCCCTCTTTATCTCACACACACATGTAAGTGTGATAAATCCCAATTACCTACTGTCCAGTCTGTCCATAGTGATTACAGTGAGAGGTATCCCTACTGTCCAGTCTGTCCATAGTGATTACAGTGAGAGGTATCCCTACTGTCCAGTCTGTCCATAGTGATTACAGTGAGAGGTATCCCTACTGTCCAGTCTGTCTATAGTGATTACAGTGAGAGGTATCTCTACTGTCCAGTATGTCTATAGTGATTACAGTGAGAGGTATCTCTACTGTCCAGTCTGTCCATAGTGACTACAGTGAGAGGTATCCCTATTGTCTAGTCTGTCCATAGTGATTACAGTGAGAGGTATCCCTATTGTCTAGTCTGTCCATAGTGATTACAGTGAGAGGTATCTCTACTGTCCAGTCTGTCCATAGTGATTACAGTGAGAGGTATCCCTACTGTCCAGTCTGTCCATAGTGATTACAGTGAGAGGTATCCCTACTGTCCAGTCTGTCCATAGTGATTACAGTGAGAGGTATCCCTACTGTCCAGTCTGTCTATAGTGATTACAGTGAGAGGTATCCCTACTGTCCAGTCTGTCTATAGTGATTACAGTGAGAGGTATCCCTACTGTCCAGTCTGTCTATAGTGATTACAGTGAGAGGTATCCCTACTGTCCAGTCTGTCTATAGTGATTACAGTGAGAGGTATCTCTACTGTCCAGTCTGTCCATAGTGATTACAGCGAGAGGTATTTTGGTTTGTGTCCTAGCACTATGTGTCCTCTCATCTAAGGCTACAGGGGGAAAGATCTCTGCACAGTGCCCTCAAGCTGGGCGTTTACCCGTTCACATACCACAACGTTGGCTTGATTGCTTTCCACCAGTCTACGCATGTGAAAGGACATGAAGCTGTCTCAGTGTGACAGGGACTACACTGGAATATTTATGACTCTAGCATGGACTGGGAACACAAATCGAGCCAAGCATTTCTAACACAACGGTCCATTTTGTTCCTCGAGGCCACCATTAATAGCTAAATAATTATCATTTTGCCCACATGTGCGTATCCTCAAGCCCAGAGCTACTGGGCTAAAGATGGACCACCAAACCATCTGGCATTCACCAGAATAGCCCTATGGCCATTCTGTCTCTGCTCTAGCATGTGGACCTGGATGCCATGACCTGTGAAAGGTGACAGTAGAGAGTGATGTATGTGTAAATACTAGCGGAAGGTCAAGGGTTATGGGTCAACAACGTACTTCATTATTAGGTCAAGTGGCATCACCAGATAAACAAAACACTCCAGGGATAGCTTAGGTCTGCAACCCAAATGGCACCCTATTCCCTACACAGTGAACTACTTTTGAGCAAAGGGTGCCATTTGGGATGCATGTTTGATTACACCAGGGGTTACACCAGGGCAGCATCATTTACAAGGACATACAGGGGATTTTCAAGTAATGCGTGAACAAAGTAAATTGTAAATGAGCTGGTGTGCACTGTAAAGAGAGGGATGTATACAGTATACACACCCTACCTGCCTGCCTGCCTGGACACATCCAAGGATTCAGATGTATTGATGAATGCCTGCAGTAACTGCACTGGTTAAAGTGTCATAACTACACTGAACAAAAATAGAAAATATACATTTCAAAATTGAGTTACAATTCATATAAGGAAATCAGTTAATTGAAACAAGTTCATTAGAACCCTAATGTATGGATTTTACATGCCTGGGAATACAGATATGCATCTGTTTGTCACAGATACGTAAAAAAAAAAAAGCAGAGATCAGAAAACCAGTCAGTATTTGGTGTGCACCATTTACCTCATTCAGCACGACACATCTTCTTCACATAGAGCTGACCAGGTTGTTGATTGTGGCCTGTGAAATGGTGTCCCACTCATCTTCAATGGCTGTGAAATGGTGTCCCACTCATCTTCAATGGCTGTGAAATGGTGTCCCACTCTTCTTCAATGGCTGTGAAATGGTGTCCCACTCATCTTCAATGGCTGTGAAATGGTGTCCCACTCTTCTTCAATGGCTGTGAAATGGTGTCCCACTCATCTTCAATGGCTGTGCAAAGTTTCTGGATTTTGGCGGGAACTGCAACACGTTGTCATACATGTGGATCCAGAGCATCAGGATCGTCAAGGTATCTCTGTGCATTCACATTGCCATCGCTAAAATGCAATTGTGTTCGTTGTCTGTAGACTATACCTGGCCATACTATAACCCCACCGCCACCATGGGACACAATGTTGACATCAGCAAACCGCTCACCCACACGACGTCATACACGTGGTCTGCGGTTGTGATGTCGTTGAGGCGTACTGCCAAATTCTCTAAAACGACATTGAGGCGGCCTAAAAATAACCCTTTTCTTCAAGTGCAGTCGCAAAAACCATCAAGCGCTATGTTGCAACTGGCTGTCATGAGGACCGCCACAGGAAAGGAAGACCCAGAGTTACCTCTGCTGCAGAGGATAAGTTCATTAGAGTTACCTGGCTCTCATGAGGACCGCCACAGGAAAGGAAGACCCAGAGTTACCTCTGCTGCAGAGGATAAGTTCATTAGAGTTACCTGGCTCTCATGAGGACCGTCACAGGAAAGGAAGACCCAGAGTTACCTCTGCTGCAGAGGATAAGTTCATTAGAGTTACCTGGCTCTCATGAGGACCGCCACAGGAAAGGAAGACCCAGAGTTACCTCTGCTGCAGAGGATAAGTTCATTAGAGTTACCTGGCTCTCATGAGGACCGTCACAGGAAAGGAAGACCCAGAGTTACCTCTGCTGCAGAGCATAAGTTAATTAGAGTTACCAGCCTCAGGAATTGCAGCCCAAATAGATTCTTCACAGAGTAACAGACAGGTCTCAACCTCAGCTGTTCAGAGGAGACTGTTAATCAGGCCTTCATGGTTGAATTGCTGCAAAGAACCCACTACTAAAGGACACCAATAATGAGAAGAGACTTGCTTGGGCCATGAAACACAATCAATGGACATTAGACCGGTGGAAATACATTGGGGCAAAAAGGTACACTTATTTTACACCATAATTTGCAAATAAATTCATTAAAAATCCTACAGTGATTTTCTGGATTTTTTCCCTAATTTTGTCTGTCATAGTTGAAGTGTACCTATGATGAAAATTACAGGCCTCTCTCATCTTTTTAAGTGGGAGAACTTGCACAATTGGTGGTTGACTAAATACTTTTTTGCCTCACTGTATGTCCTTTGGTGTGATGAGTCCAAATTTTTGGTTCAAACCGCCATGTCTTTGTGAGACAAAGAGTAGGTGAACGGATGATCTCCACGTGTGGTTCCCACCGTGAAGCATGGAGGAGGTGTGATGGTATGGCGGTGCTTTGCTGCTGAAACTTTATGCAATTTATTTAGAATTCAAGGCACACTTAACCAGCATGGCTAGCACAGCATTCTGCAGTGATATGCCATCCCATCTGGTTTGCGCTTAATGGGACTATAATTTGTTTTTCAACAGGACAATGACCCAAAACACACCTCCAGGCTGTGTACGCACTACCCTCTGCAGAGCCTTACGGTTGGATGCCAAGCAGTTGCAGTACCAGGCGGTGATGCATCCAGTCAAGATGCTCTCAATGGTGCAGCTGTAGAACTTTTTGAGGCTTTGAGTGGCCCAAACCTTAATGATGGTGTTGGGAGTCGTGCGCAGTTGTAGTTACCCTTTAATTCAAGTGCCCAGGCACCAAGCACTGTTGTTTGGTTAGTGATGTTTCTGTAGCATGGATTGATGGCCACTGGATTGGTGTAAATGATCATATCATTCTGCCAGATGACTAGGCAATCGCTTGCATTCATCATCTTTATGATAATTTGTAACAACAAAAAAAGCACAAAGTAGGTTGCTTTGTAACTAGTTAACATTTTTTGGGAAAGCCTTTCCATCTACCAGAAGACAGTAAGGCCTATCGTTAGCGTCTTACCTTGTTTCAAAGTAGCCAAAATCCCACCATATAAACTTGGGAGACGTTTATTCTATAAATACTTTGTCGTCATATGCGCTCCTAATCTATTGGTTTTCTTTCACATTATTTTTGTTGTCTAGAAGCCAAAAGGCAGTATCATTGTCATATTAGCAACCTATGATAGTTGTTACATCTTTAGATCGCTCTTAATAAATATTTTTACTCCGTCCATGACGTGCGCATTTTAGAGCAGTGTTTTCCCGCAAATATACATTTAGGAACATACTGGCTTAGGCCACACATCGCTGTGCCTAAACTGAGAAGAAATAAGATTTTATCAATTATTATTCATTGATACGGCGTATACGTCCACTACACTACTTTGAAAGGCATTGTGGGGATTAAGAAGTGCGTATTCACAATTATTTAATTTTTTTAATTGTTTACATATCAGGTGTACATCTATCCTGTGAGTTATTTGAATGTCTTGAGTGAAAAATACGATGATTATGACAAAATGCCAGTTTGTTGTCATGTGCTTTTTTTAATGGAAAAAAAACCTGATATAAACTGTACAACGGCCGTGTTCGAGAGAATCAAATCTATGATGCATTGTGGGTAAATGGTGACTGATCTACAAAATAGTAGGCCGTGTTCGAGACCATCAAAATCTTAATGTATCATGGTTCAATTGTAACTGACTGATTTACAAATTATTAACTGATCTGCAAATCACCTTGCATCATAAATAACTATTCTGTCTCGACACGCCTTTCAAGTTGGCTGCAATGTGGAACGTACACATAATGAAGTGGGTTGTATACGATGAAAAATGTGTCATTCCGTCTGTTTTTCCGCCTCCTTGAACGGCTAATAGCTCAGATACACATGAAAACATGAAATGACCCCGGGAATCGATAGAACATAGACTTGCACAAATACAATGTAACATTTTTAAGAAATGGGTGAATGTTTTCTTTCAGTGTAGAGCAGGGAACATACAGTTGAAAGTCAGAAGTTTACATACACTTAGGTTGGAGTCATTAAAACTTGTTTTTCAGCCACTCCCCAAATTTCTTGTTAACAAACTATAGTTTTGGCAAGTTGGTTAGGACATCTACTTTGTGCATGACAAGTAATTTTTCCAACAATTATTACAGATTTCACTGTATCACAATTCCAGTGGGTCAGATGTTTACATACACTAAGTTGACTGTGCCTTTAAACATCTTGGAAAATTCCAGAAAATGTCATGGCTTTAGAAGCTTCTGATAGGCTAATTGACATCATTTGAGTCAATTGGAGGTGTACCTGTGGATGTATTTCAAGGACCACCTTTGAACACAGTGACTCTTTGCTTGACATCATGGGAAAATCAAACGAAATCAGCCAAGACCTCGGGAAAAAAATTGTAGACCACCACAAGTCTGGTTCATCCTTGGGAGCAATTTCCAAAAGCCTGAAAGTACCACGTTCATCTGTACAAACAATAGTACACAAGTATAAATACCATGGGACCACGCAGCCGTTAATCCGCTCAGGAAGGAGACGCGTTCTGTCGCCTAGAGATGAACGTACTTTAGTGCGAAAAGTGCAAATCAATCCCAGAACAGCAGGAAAGACCTTGTGAAGATGCTGGAAGAAACAGGTACAAAAGTATCTATATCCACAGTAAAACGAGTCCTATATCGACATTTCCTGAAAGGCCCCTCAGCAAGGAAGAAGCCACTGCTCAAGCCAGATTAGTTTGCAACTGCACATTTTTGGGAAAAATGTCTTCTGGTCTGATTAAACAAAAATAGAACTGTTTGGCCATAATGACCATCGTTATGTTTGGAGGAAAAAGGGGGAGGCTTGCAAGCCGAAGAACACCATCCCAATCGTGAAGCACGAGGGTTGCAGCATCCTGTTGTGTGGGTGCTTTGCTGCAGGAGGGACTGGTGCACTTCACAAAATAGATGGCCTCATGAGGAAGAACAATTATGTGGATATATTGAAGCAACATCAAGACATCAGTCAGGAAGTTAAGCTTGAACGCAAATGAGTCTTCCAATTGAACAATGACCCCAAGCATACTTCCAAAGTTGTGGCAAAATGGCTTAAGAACAATGGAGTCAAGGTAGTGGAGTGGCCATCACAAAGCCCTGACCTCAATCCCATAGAAAAATTGTGGGCAGAACTGAAAAAGCATGTGCGAGTAAGGAGGCCTACAAACCTGACTCAGTTACACCAGCTCTGTCAGGAGGAATGGGCCAAAATTCACCCAACTTATTGTGGGAAGCTTGTGGAAGGCTACCCAAAGCGTTTGACCCAAGTTAAACAATTTAAAGGCAATGCTACCAAATACTAATTGAGTGTATGTAAACTTCCGACTTCAACTGTAATTACAAAATAATTTGTAGACTGCAAATTGACCGCAAGAAGCCCAAACACGTTTGACTAAAACAAAATAATTTCAAACCTAGCTTATATTTGTATACAATCACATATCGCTCTATTATGCGTGGGAATACTTGAACATATTTCTTCAAAATCACGTGGAGCTGATTTCCAACAAGGAAAAAGCAAAAAATAAAAGTAAAATTTTTGCTCCGAAAACTTGGGGGGCCAAATAAAACCACATGCAGGCCGCCAGTTGGGGAACCCTGTTGGGAACCCTGGTGGGAACATTGGGTGGAACCTTGGGGGAACCCTGGTGTAGCTCCTATAGAGAAGTTAAAGACGTCACCCCAAACCACTCTCTCCATGGCACTCAACAGCTCAGTAAAAACAGGACAATTAAACAGAAAGCATACAAGGAAGTCCAAACAACTTAAGTGGAGAGCATTTCAGATAGCGGAGAGCATTTCAGATAGCGGAGAGCATTTCAGATAGCGGAGAGCATTTCAGATAGCGGAGAGCATTTCAGATAGCGGAGAGCATTTCAGATAGCGGAGAGCATGTCAGATAGTGAGGAAATATGCTCATCTTTTATTATATACGCACTCGTTTTTATTTTTGCTGAAATTACAGTACATTCAGTGACTCAAAATGTACAATATTACTCTGCTTAACATACATCTGTAAAAACCCCAAGACAAGCTGTGATGATAGTTGAGGTATTCATGATATGCAAATATTTATTTCCATTAAAAGACATAAAAAAAAAAAATGATAATAAACATGTACCTTTATTTAACTAGGCAAGTCACAACAAATTCTTATTTACAATGACGGCCACCGGGGAACAGTTTGTTAACTGCGTTGTTCAGGGGCAGAATGACAGATTTTTACCTTGACAGTTCGGGGATTCAATCCAGCAACCTTTCGGTTACTATCCCAACGCCCTAACCACTAGGCTGCCTGCCCCCTCAACTACTGACATGCTCCGGTACTTTGGCAAATAGTACTATTTAAAAAAAAACATGTACTCCCGCTTTGGGCTGGATGTGTCAATGTGTAGTTCATACATGCATCATCTATGAGCAGAATTACTGTTTTATCTCTATTCAAAATAAAATCCTTAGCTTGAAAGCGGCTGTTTTCTGGAACCTATACAGCGCTCTTTTCCCTACATTTACCCCCACGTGGGCCAGCCCCCGTAGCAATTAAGAGCTTCAGCACCTCGCCATTTGAGTCACAACTATCAAGACACACACAGTAGAGTGAGGGAGCGAGAGCTATGATGTGGTGGGACATACGCCGTAGTACACCACTGTCGGGGGCCTACTTTTGTCCAGAACTACTGGCTAACAAGTACGCAAAAGTACCTGGAGAGGATCTTTCAGTTCTATGATGGGTAACCTCCAAGTCATCCCCTTGTAGCTAATGTCCACAGAGACATCAGACTAGTGATTGCCTACATCCCAAATGCCACCCAATTCCCTATTATAGTGCGCTACATTTGACAAGGGCCAATAGGACTCTGCTCAACAGTAGTGCACTATGGAGGGAATAGGCTGCAATTTGGGACGTTACCTATATGATGAGTACAATTTTTAAGGGGATGTAAACATCAGAATTCCCGTCAACACCACAACAAGCAACAAAAATGCTTAAGTATAATTTCCAGAAGTGTGAACTTATTTCATTTAAGTTGTAATGAAATAAAATTTAAAAAATGATTAAAAAATAAAAAATGACATGTTCATGAATACTATATTTGATTTAAAATAAAGTGCAAACTCACAATAGTTCAAACCTGCCATTATTCAAAGCTAGTGTAATTTCCAGAATAGTGAACTGTTTCCCATTTAGACTGTAAGGAAATAAAAACATAATTTTAATTTTACAATGTTCAAGATCACGAAAAAAAGACCCCTTATAAAATGTTCAGCAGTATTCTCTCACGGGAAATTCAGAATACTATATTTCAGCAACAATAAAGTGCAAACTCAACAATAGTTCAAACCTGCCATTATTCAAGGCTAGTCGAAGAGACCAACTATCAGTTAAATTCTCCCAATGCCATGTGACATCACCATGATATCCAACCCAGTCTAATCTGGGCCCGCCTCGGTCCAACCCAGTCTAATCTGGGCCCGCCTCGGTCCAACCCAGTCTAATCTGGGCCCGCCTCGGTCCAACCCAGTCTAATCTGGGCCCGCCTCGGTCCAACCCAGTCTAATCTGGGCCCGCCTCGGTCCAACCCAGTCTAATCTGGGCCCGCCTCGGTCCAACCCAGTCTAATCTGGGCCCGCCTCGGTCCAACCCAGTCTAATCTGGGCCCGCCTCGGTCCAACCCAGTCTAATCTGGGCCCGCCTCGGTCCAACCCAGTCTAATCTGGGCCCGCCTCGGTCCAACCCAGTCTAATCTGGGCCCGCCTCGGTCCAACCCAGTCTAATCTGGGCCCGCCTCGGTCCAACCCAGTCTAATCTGGGCCCGCCTCGGTCCAACCCAGTCTAATCTGGGCCCGCCTCGGTCCAACCCAGTCTAATCTGGGCCCGCCTCGGTCCAACCCAGTCTAATCTGGGCCCGCCTCGGTCCAACCCAGTCTAATCTGGGCCCGCCTCGGTCCAACCCAGTCTAATCTGGGCCCGCCTCGGTCCAACCCAGTCTAATCTGGGCCCGCCTCGGTCCAACCCAGTCTAATCTGGGCCCGCCTCGGTCCAACCCAGTCTAATCTGGGCCCGCCTCGGTCCAACCCAGTCTAATCTGGGCCCGCCTCGGTCCAACCCAGTCTAATCTGGGCCCGCCTCGGTCCAACCCAGTCTAATCTGGGCCCGCCTCGGTCCAACCCAGTCTAATCTGGGCCCGCCTCGGTCCAACCCAGTCTAATCTGGGCCCGCCTCGGTCCAACCCAGTCTAATCTGGGCCCGCCTCGGTCCAACCCAGTCTAATCTGGGCCCACTCAGTCTAAAAACTCAAACCGTTGGTACAAGTGATAAAACAAATGAAATAGCCGTAGTGATAACTGGAAGATTAGTAACATGAATAAATCCAGTGCCCAACCTGAGACAAATGTAAGAAATGAAAATGTCAACATAAATAACATCAACTGAGAAATAACACAAATGGTATTAGCTCTACAATAACACACATTGTTTTGTATTTTCTCTTTACAGTCCCTTCATCAGTATTACAGTAGGTGATCTAGTCAGCTTGCCTTAAATGTAAATGAAGCTTCACCTTTTAAAAAAAAAAAAAAAAAAGTGAACTTTCAACTATTACATCTGGTCTCTAAATGTAGCCAATCAGTAAACGGTATTCAACGGTCATCGTCATAGCGACATGTACAGCAGTAATGACGATGGTGATCAACAGACTACAGGTTGTTGTGTTCTGATCGTCTTATTAAACACGGTCAGTCATTTACCATTCTATTGGAAATAGTCTAGTCACACTGGTTAAAAACATACATCTTCCTCTTTGTAAGGTCTGTAGAATGAAGATATCATTCAAAATGGCACTTAACTGTTATTTAAATGATATTATTAACTCGGGTGGAAAGCCATGGTATATCAGACCATATACCACGGGTATGACAAAACATGTATTTTTACTGCTCTAATTACATTGGTAACCAGTTTATAATAATTCATTTGATCACTTAAAACAACTTTAACCACTCCCAGGATGTTTTAACAATAATAAAATGTTACGAGAATGCGATTGCACAATATTCAATGATTTGGTTAAATGATTCAACGTAAAATAATAAAACATGTAAGATAGAAGGTGCGCTTGCAGCACAGCAGAGTTTAAAATATAAAAGTATGTAATAAAATTAAGAAGTTAAAAACATCGAAGCTCATGAGGCACAGAGAGAATGACGCTCGTGTCAGAAGAACACATTCTCTACTTGGCTATACAGCTAGTGTAGAAAATAGTTGATTTAACACTTATATTCCATTAAATAATTGTTCCACAGCGACCAATAACCACAACAGTAAGCAGACTCACAATATCAATAAATGTGTAATCAATGGACAATGGAGCAAGTGAGAAAAACAAAAAACATGGCTGATGCCAGGGTGAGGACTTCTGGGTTTGATTGTTTGACAGCAGTGGAGGCTGGTGTCACCTTAAATCGGAGGAAGGTACCATCCATTCTAGAACGAACCTGTCCTCAGATTTCTCCACCCACCAGCCTCCACTGTTTGCCAGACAAACCACTGTCAAGATATCCTCCTCTTCCTCACTAAATCTCTCACTGGACCTGGAAGAAGGTCACATCCAGATTGTCATGTCTGCCGTTGCGTTTGATGATCTCTGTGATGGATATATAGGTGCCGGTGATGAAGCCGATGAAGCCGATGACAGAGATCAGGGTGTTCTTGACGATGACCCAGGGAGACAGACCTTCGTTGTGGTAGGTGAGGATCTGGAGGAGTGGAGGGAAGATGAGAGCCAGGAAACTGCTGCTGATGGACCCCACTAAAGAGATGACCAGGTCCAGCTGGGGGATCAATATGGCCAGGACACCTGGGGAGAGAGGTTGGAATAATAGTATGTGAAATTGTGAAAATGATAATGCCCCTTTTAGTGTAAAAGCTGTTTGAAAAGACCACCTGAAATTTCAGTCCGTTTTGGTTGGATGGAGTTTTGGGCTTCCATGGTGACATCACCATTCAGCGAATTAGTTAGACGAATGAGAAAGAGTTCCAAATCTCTCTGCCAATAACAGCTCATTTTTAGTTTTCCCCTCCCTCTTTAAACCACTCCCAGACAGTCCTAGCTAGACTCTTGCTTGAGAAATTGCTCTTTGCTAATAAGCCATTTTTGTTTATTTTCAACCATTTTAATTTAAACAAATCACAGTAAGGTACTAAATTATTACCCACAAATGATTTGATGTTGAGATAAAACTGCTGCATTGGACCTTTAAAGTCTGTTGTATAAGAAGGGACTTGAGGGCCTCCCGGGTGGCGCAGTGGCGCTGTACTGCAGCGCCAGCTGTGCCACCAGAGACTCTGGGTTCGCGCCCAGGCTCTGTCGTAACCGGCCGCGACCGGGAGGTCCGTGGGGCGACGCACAATTGGCCTAGCGTCGTCCGGGTTAGGGAGGGTTTGGCCGGTAGGGATGTCCTTGTCTCATCGCGCACCAGCGACTCCTGTGGCGGGCCGGGCGCAGTGCGCGCTAACAACCCCTTTCCGATTGTTGTGCAGGGTTGCTTCTCAGCCAAGGGAGTGGGCTCACTCACAATTTTGCCCAAGAACACAGCCATGAATAAAGAATGGTACCAACACATCCTCTGAGAGCAACTTCTCCCATCCAGGAACAGTTTGGTGACGAACAATGCCTTTTCCTACATGACGGAGCACCTTGCCATAAGGCAAAAGTGATAACTAAGTGGCTCGGGGAACAAAACATCGGTATTTTGGGTCCATGGCCAGGAAACCCAGACCTTAATCCCATTGGGAATTTGTGGTCAATCCTCAAGAGGCTGGTGGACAAACAAAAACCCACAAATTCTGACAAACTCCAAGCATTGATTATGCAAGAATGGGCTGCCATCAGTCAGGATGTGGCCCAGAAGTTAATTGACATCATGCCAGGGTGGATTGCAGAGGTCTTGAAAAATAAGGGTCAACACTGCAAATATTGACTCTTTGCATCAACTTCATGCAATTGTCAATATAGGCCTTTGACACTTATGAAATGCTTGTAATTATACTTCAGTATTCCATAGTAACATCTGACAAAAATATCTAAAGACACTGAAGCAGCAAACGTTGTGGAAATTAATATTTGTGTCATTCACAAAACTTTTGGCCACGACTGTACACACTGAGGTGTTTGGGATGGTAGACTGCCCTGGGGGCGTCAGACAGAAAGACAGACGTCATACTCACAGGTAAAAACAACGAGCGCAGCGCGGATCAGAAGATCTACCGGCAGTTTCCATCTCTCGGAGACACGGGACACCACCGGAGGAATCAGGATCTCAGCTGGCACGTAGAACTGAAGGGCAAAGGTGATGTAGATACCGAAACAGTAGAGCAGCTTTACAATCTGATACATCCTAGATACAGACAGAGACACAGGGAGAGAGAGAGAGAGAGAGACGGAGAGAGAAAGAGAGAGCAAGAGAGAGAAAGAAAGAGAAAGAGAGAGCGCAACAGAGAGCGACAGTGAGAGAGAGAGAGAGAGAGAGAGAGAGAGAAAGAAGAGACAGACAGAGGTTAATGTCAAAGGCAGACACAGCCACCATGGTTGTGAGCCATAATTTTTCCAATGTTCTTTTTTTTTTTTTACAATACAAAACATACACATACAAATGACAACATCACACCTTCTCAGACCCACCTGCTTACACCTCCATCTCTCTCCGGCCACATGGCCTCAAACTGCACCATTTTGTTTCTGTCCGTCGCCCCACACACTTTCAACATTTACTTAATAAAGCATTTGACCTGTCCATTGTGTTAACGATGGAGAATTGGTTGATATCTAGTTCAAGAATATGTTTTTCAAGATGACTGACAGGAAAAGTATCATCCAATCCATCGATTGCACCCTCATATGCCACGTCTTGAAATATGCAGACAGATTAAAATGACCTTTCCATTTTAATACTTCTGACAGCCAACTTCCTAACTCCGCCCATAAAATGTTGGACTTCATAACATTCCCAGAAGGCTATGGGTTACTACAAACGAATGAAAAATGGTCATTTAAATTTTCTACGGGCCTAAGAATAATGTTTTTATATTTCTATATGATCAACCCATAAATAACCTAGACCAACAGGATCTCATAAATCAGGGCTGCCCAACCCTCTTCCTGGAGATCTACCGTCCTGTAGGTTCTCAGCCCAACCCTCTTCCTGGAGATCTACCGTCCTGTAGGTTCTCAGCACAACCCTCTTCCTGGAGATCTACCGTCCTGTGGGTTCTCAGCCCAACCCTCTTCCTGGAGATCTACCGTCCTGTAGGTTCTCAGCCCAACCCTCTTACTGGAGATCTACCGTCCTGTAGGTTCTCAGCCCAACCCTCTTCCTGGAGATCTACCGTCCTGTAGGTTCTCAGCACAACCCTCTTCCTGGAGATCTACCGTCCTGTAGGTTCTCAGCACAACCCTCTTCCTGGAGATCTACCGTCCTGTAGGTTCTCAGCACAACCCTCTTCCTGGAGATCTACCGTCCTGTAGGTTCTCAGCACAACGCTCTTACTGGAGATCTACCGTCCTGTGGGTTCTCAGCCCAACCCTCTTCCTGGAGATCTACCGTCCTGTGGGTTTTCAGTCCAACCCTCTTACTGGAGATCTACCGTCCTGTGGGTTCTCAGCCCAACCCTCTTACTGGAGATCTACCGTCCTGTGGGTTCTCAGCCCAACCCTCTTCCTGGAGATCTACCTGGAGATCTACCGTCCTGTGGGTTTTCAGTCCAACCCTAAGTTAACCCATCTGATTCTACTAATTAGCTGCTCAACAAGAGCTTAACTAGCTGAATCAGATATGCTAAATTAGGGTTGGACTGAAAACCTACAGGACAGTAGATCTCCAGGAAGAGGGTTGGGCAGCACTGTCTTAAAAAAATCTAGACCAACGGGATGTGATAAATAATCTAATCTAGACCAACGGGATGTGATAAATAATCTAGACCAACGGGATGTGATAAATAATCTAGACCAATAGCTTTTGACAATGATTTTACATGAGGCCTAATTCACATGATATACCTAACATACTTCCATCCACTAGGCTAATAAATCACATGTTCCTTTTGATCATCTACCTAACCTATATCATGTTATTTCAAGTTACCCATTTGAAGGGCACGCAAAAGCAATTTAGAGTTGTTGAACGAGAACGTTGCTATAACGGTCATACTAAATCAAAACTCCTCTTTCAACCAGCATAATACTGTATGATTCAGTGTAATGTCTACCACATAATACTGTATGATTCAGTGTAATGTCTACCACATAATACTGTATGATTCAGTGTAATGTCTACCAGCATAATACTGTATGATTCAGTGTAATGTCTACCACATAATACTGTATGATTCAGTGTAATGTCTACCACATAATACTGTATGATTCAGTGTAATGTCTACCAGCATAATACTGTATGATTCAGTGTAATGTCTACCACATAATACTGTATGATTCAGTGTAATGTCTACCAGCATAATACTGTATGATTCAGTGTAATGTCTACCAGCATAATACTGTATGATTCAGTGTAATGTCTACCACATAATACTGTATGATTCAGTGCCATGTCTACCACATAATACTGTATGATTCAGTGTAATGTCTACCACATAATACTGTATGATTCAGTGTAATGTCTACCACATAATACTGTATGATTCAGTGTAATGTCTACCAGCATAATACTGTATGATTCAGTGCCATGTCTACCACATAATACTGTATGATTCAGTGTAATGTCTACCACATAATACTGTATGATTCAGTGCCATGTCTACCACATAATACTGTATGATTCAGTGTAATGTCTACCACATAATACTGTATGATTCAGTGCAATGTCTACCACATAATACTGTATGATTCAGTGCCATGTCTACCACATAATACTGTATGACCACATAATACTATATGATTCAGTGTAATGTCTACCACATAATACTGTATGACCACATAATACTGTATGATTCAGTGTAATGTCTACCACATAATACTGTATGATTCAGTGTAATGTCTACCACATAATACTGTATGATTCAGTGTAATGTCTACCACATAATACTGTATGATTCAGTGTAATGTCTACCACATAATACTGTATGATTCAGTGCCATGTCTACCACATAATACTGTATGACCACATAATACTGTATGATTCAGTGTAATGTCTACCACATAATACTGTATGATTCAGTGTAATGTCTACCACATAATACTGTATGATTCAGTGTAATGTCTACCACATAATACTGTATAATTCAGTGCCATGTCTACCACATAATACTGTATGACCACATAATACTGTATGATTCAGTGTAATGTCTACCACATAATACTGTATGATTCAGTGTAATGTCTACCACATAATACTGTATGATTCAGTGTAATGTCTACCACATAATACTGTATGATTCAGTGCCATGTCTACCACATAATACTGTATGATTCAGTGCCATGTCTACCACATAATACTGTATGACCACATAATACTGTATGATTCAGTGCCATGTCTACCACATAATACTGTATGACCACATAATACTGTATGATTCAGTGCCATGTCTACCACATAATACTGTATGATTCAGTGCCATGTCTACCACATAATACTGTATGACCACATAATACTGTATGATTCAGTGTAATGTCTACCACATAATACTGTATAATTCAGTGTAATGTCTACCACATAATACTGTATGATTCAGTGTAATGTCTACCACATAATACTGTATGATTCAGTGCCATGTCTACCACATAATACTGTATGATTCAGTGTAATGTCTACCACATAATACTGTATGATTCAGTGCCATGTCTACCACATAATACTGTATGATTCAGTGCCATGTCTACCACATAATACTGTATGATTCAGTGTAATGTCTACCACATAATACTGTATGATTCAGTGCCATGTCTACCACATAATACTGTATGATTCAGTGTAATGTCTACCACATAATACTGTATGATTCAGTGTAATGTCTACCACATAATACTGTATGATTCAGTGCAATGTCTACCACATAATACTGTATGATTCAGTGCAATGTCTACCACATAATACTGTATGATTCAGTGTAATGTCTACCACATAATACTGTATGATTCAGTGTAATGTCTACCACATAATACTGTATGATTCAGTGTAATGTCTACCACATAATACTGTATGATTCAGTGTAATGTCTACCACATAATACTGTATGACCACATAATACTGTATGATTCAGTGCCATGTCTACCACATACTGTATGATTCAGTGTAATGTCTACCACATAATACTGTATGATTCAGTGCCATGTCTACCACATAATACTGTATGATTCAGTGTAATGTCTACCACATAATACTGTATGATTCAGTGTAATGTCTACCACATAATACTGTATGATTCAGTGTAATGTCTACCACATAATACTGTATGATTCAGTGTAATGTCTACCACATAATACTGTATGATTCAGTGTAATGTCTACCACATAATACTGTATGATTCAGTGTAATGTCTACCACATAATACTGTATGATTCAGTGTAATGTCTACCACATAATACTGTATGATTCAGTGTAATGTCTACCACATAATACTGTATGATTCAGTGTAATGTCTACCACATAATACTGTATGATTCAGTGTAATGTCTACCACATAATACTGTATGATTCAGTGTAATGTCTACCACATAATACTGTATGATTCAGTGTAATGTCTACCACATAATACTGTATGATTCAGTGTAATGTCTACCACATAATACTGTATGATTCAGTGCCATGTCTACCACATAATACTGTATGACCACATAATACTGTATGATTCAGTGTAATGTCTACCACATAATACTGTATGATTCAGTGTAATGTCTACCACATAATACTGTATGATTCAGTGTAATGTCTACCACATAATACTGTATGATTCAGTGTAATGTCTACCACATAATACTGTATGATTCAGTGTAATGTCTACCACATAATACTGTATGATTCAGTGCCATGTCTACCACATAATACTGTATGATTCAGTGTAATGTCTACCACATAATACTGTATGATTCAGTGTAATGTCTACCACATAATACTGTATGATTCAGTGCCATGTCTACCACATAATACTGTATGATTCAGTGTAATGTCTACCACATAATACTGTATGATTCAGTGTAATGTCTACCACATAATACTGTATGATTCAGTGTAATGTCTACCACATAATACTGTATGATTCAGTGCCATGTCTACCACATAATACTGTATGATTCAGTGTAATGTCTACCACATAATACTGTATGATTCAGTGTAATGTCTACCACATAATACTGTATGATTCAGTGCCATGTCTACCACATAATACTGTATGATTCAGTGTAATGTCTACCACATAATACTGTATGATTCAGTGTAATGTCTACCACATAATACTGTATGATTCAGTGTAATGTCTACCACATAATACTGTATGATTCAGTGCCATGTCTACCACATAATACTGTATGACCACATAATACTGTATGATTCAGTGTAATGTCTACCACATAATACTGTATGATTCAGTGTAATGTCTACCACATAATACTGTATGATTCAGTGTAATGTCTACCACATAATACTGTATGATTCAGTGTAATGTCTACCACATAATACTGTATGATTCAGTGCCATGTCTACCACATAATACTGTATGACCACATAATACTGTATGATTCAGTGTAATGTCTACCACACAATACTGTATTATTCAGTGTAATGTCTACCACATAATACTGTATGACCACATAATACTGTATGATTCAGTGTAATGTCTACCACATAATACTGTATGATTCAGTGTAATGTCTACCACATAATACTGTATGATTCAGTGTAATGTCTACCACATAATACTGTATGATTCAGTGCCATGTCTACCACATAATACTGTATGATTCAGTGCCATGTCTACCACATAATACTGTATGATTCAGTGTAATGTCTACCACATAATACTGTATGATTCAGTGCCATGTCTACCACATAATACTGTATGATTCAGTGCCATGTCTACCACATAATACTGTATGATTCAGTGCCATGTCTACCACATAATACTGTATGATTCAGTGCCATGTCTACCACATAATACTGTATGATTCAGTGTAATGTCTACCACATAATACTGTATGATTCAGTGCCATGTCTACCACATAATACTGTATGATTCAGTGTAATGTCTACCACATAATACTGTATGATTCAGTGTAATGTCTACCACATAATACTGTATGATTCAGTGCCATGTCTACCACATAATACTGTATGACCACATAATACTGTATGATTCAGTGTAATGTCTACCACATAATACTGTATGATTCAGTGTAATGTCTACCACATAATACTGTATGATTCAGTGTAATGTCTACCACATAATACTGTATGATTCAGTGTAATGTCTACCACATAATACTGTATGATTCAGTGTAATGTCTACCACATAATACTGTATGATTCAGTGCCATGTCTACCACATAATACTGTATGATTCAGTGCCATGTCTACCACATAATACTGTATGATTCAGTGCCATGTCTACCACATAATACTGTATGATTCAGTGCCATGTCTACCACATAATACTGTATGATTCAGTGCCATGTCTACCACATAATACTGTATGATTCAGTGCCATGTCTACCACATAATACTGTATGATTCAGTGCCATGTCTACCACATAATACTGTATGATTCAGTGCCATGTCTACCACATAATACTGTATGATTCAGTGCCATGTCTACCACATAATACTGTATGATTCAGTGCCATGTCTACCACATAATACTGTATGATTCAGTGTAATGTCTACCACATAATACTGTATGATTCAGTGTAATGTCTACCACATAATACTGTATGATTCAGTGTAATGTCTACCACATAATACTGTATGATTCAGTGTAATGTCTACCACATAATACTGTATGATTCAGTGTAATGTCTACCACATAATACTGTATGACCACATAATACTGTATGATTCAGTGTAATGTCTACCACATAATACTGTATGACCACATAATACTGTATGATTCAGTGTAATGTCTACCACACCATTCAAAAACCCAGCATGTGTTTAATAAAGGCTATGCATGCCAACATATAAACGCAAGTATTAAATAGTAGGCTGAAGTTATCGTGTCAGGTGAAAATTATAGCCATCAAAATGTTTTACCGTAGCAACATGACGTACAGTCACGTTGTCTGAAACATGCTGTAGAGTTCACCGCTGGCGAGGCCTCATCTGCGGGCCAGGTGTAAATCATTCTGCAGCCTAACCCATTATTGGAATACAAAGAGACGCCATCCACCCTTGATGTCAGCAGGACAATGGACTTGCTGAGTTGATTTATATATTTTTTGGGGGGGGACTTGAAATGTATGTTTTAGGTATAACCAGGTCTGGAATTTCAGGGCAAGGCCATTTGCCCTTCAAGAGGTGCCCAATCTGCCAGGGCATCAGGGCCAATTGTAGCCAAACTTTAATGACACTTAATTACGCAAGCACGCGCACACACAATACATATTTGACAAATATAATGTAGGATTATTTATTAATATCTAAAAAAGGCTTGATTCTGTTGACATACTTGAGTCACTGTTCGTTCCCATATTAACAACCCATATTAACACATGATAGTTGTGGCATCTTTAGATCTTCCCTCCCTACATGTCTGAATGATATGTTCATCCCTGTCATATGTAAGGGCTCTCATTTGCACTTTAGAGAACGGTGTTTCCCCCCTCTAATTGCATTTAGAACCATTTGTGCTTAAAGCTTACTGCAGTGTGTGTATTGCTGCTCTTATAATGTGAAGAAATAGCCTCATGGTTTATTAACATTTTAAGCTAAACGTTGTGATCTGTTGCATCAGCCTGATTGCTTTCAAAACGTTTTTTATTTATTTGGGATCTATCGCCTCCCACAACTGTCCCAGAGTCTGCTTGGAATATTAATTTCTGGCACAGAAGAACAATTTGACCAATAGAATAGGTCAACTGTTGTACTATGGAGGGATAGTAGATTGACATTCGTAGGCTAGTGCTTTTGCTGTTCATTAGGCCCCTACTCATCTTGTTGCCAGACTAAAAGTAAAACGTGGACAGTTCTTCCAACGTCTTCAATTATGCGCCTTGGAATAGGAACGTGCACCATTCCATCCCGTCTGTCTTCACGCCTAGATCGGAGCTGCGATGCCTGAGAGAAGGACCCGATCACGTGACGGGCATTGGCGAATAAGAATTGGTAAAAAAAAACAAGATTTAAAAAAAACGTCCGCATGCATTTGTGATTACAATTGCTTTAGCCAACATGTTGCTGTAAATGTATTGTTTAATTATTCAAGGATCCCGTAGTTACTTATTTTTATGTAACTAAAATGCTTGAACTAAATTAAAAAATCAGACCACCAGATGACAACAGTTCACCAGACAAGAATAAAGTTAGACATTTATAACTCAATATAACAACCCTGATTTGCCCTGACGAAAATGCATCAACCCTCAACAAACAAGTTAATTTATTATAATCCACATAATAATCAGAAACAACCTGACAATAGGTCATCATATATATATATATATATATATATATACACTATATACCATGTGTCCAATAGAAAGAGCCAAACAGTACTTGTTCAACACCTTTGTGTTTTCCTTAATAAAAGAATGATCACAAAGACGAGACGGGCGTAGATGTGCTCAAAGACGCCCTCTAGTGTTTCAAAGGAGCATTAAAAACAGCAAGCTCTCAGCAAGTCAGACTGGGCTTTAAAATGAGGAACCACCTTTAGTAATAGTTAACACCCACAGCACTTTGTCAACGATACATCACGCAGACCGACAAAACAGACGGTGGTTACAACACTATGCATTTCTGACCGCTGCAACTCGAGTTGGGAGTGAACCCGATTAACACTAATGTAGTCTGATAGGAATGAACCCCTGATTAACACTGATGTGATATGAATGAACCCCTGAATAACACTGATGTGATGTGATATGAATGAACCCCTGATTAACACTAATGTAGTCTGATATGAGTGAACCCCTGAATAACACTAATATAGTGTGATATGAATGGCCACAAGTCAGTGATTGAGGAAACGAATGCTGCAGCTATTTTCCTATCATGTGTGGTTTGCAAGAGGCTAAATAAACGGCTCATCATCGTCTGCCACTTTCCTACAGGCTCATAACCTGCTGACCTGGCTAGATCTATTTAACATCCAATCAATTCCACTGATCAGTCAGCTCACTGAAAAACAGGGGTCAGAAAAAGGTACCGAAACTCTCATTGTTTCTCTCTCTCGCATTGTTTTCCCAGAACATTGAGTCTTGCTTTACATCATGACAAGGTAAAGAGAGTCTCCCATCAGTCTATAGACAGAACAGAAGGTGTCCATCAACATCAGTCTATATATAGTCAGAACAGGTGGTGTCCAGGTCTATAGATAGACAGAATGTATCCATCAACATCAGGTCAATCAGTCTATAGATGGTCAGAACAGAAGGTGTCCAGGTCTATAGATGGTCAGAACAGAAGGTGTCCAGGTCTATAGATGGTCAGAACAGAAGGTGTCCAGGTCTATAGATGGTCAGAACAGAAGGTGTCCAGGTCTATAGATGGTCAGAACAGAAGGTGTCCAGGTCTATAGATGGTCAGAACAGAAGGTGTCCAGGTCTATAGATGGTCAGAACAGAAGGTGTCCAGGTCTATAGATGGTCAGAACAGAAGGTGTCCAGGTCTATAGATGGTCAGAACAGAAGGTGTCCAGGTCTATAGATGGTCAGAACAGAAGGTATCCAGGTCTATAGATGGTCAGAACAGAAGGTGTCCAAGTCTATAGATGGTCAGAACAGAAGGTATCCAGGTCTTTAGATGGTCAGAACAGAAGGTATCCAGGTCTAT
Organism: Oncorhynchus mykiss; assembly: GCF_013265735.2. NCBI lineage: Eukaryota > Metazoa > Chordata > Actinopteri > Salmoniformes > Salmonidae > Oncorhynchus > Oncorhynchus mykiss. The sequence goes on from NC_048578.1 coordinate 35,054,045, forward strand.
AGATGGTCAGAACAGAAGGTATCCAGGTCTATAGATGGTCAGAACAGAAGGTGTCCAGGTCTATAGATGGTCAGAACAGAAGGTATCCAGGTCTAGATGTCCAGGTGGATGAAGCAGAGTGGTCGTTGGCATATCTTCATGTCATTTGAGCCAGGCGGTCAGTGTGTTTGTGTGGGGAGTGTGTAGGTGTTTGGCCCCTATCCTATCCTGCAATGCTGGCCCTATTGACAGCTGAGAGCAGCTCCGAGAGCACAGTGGACTTGGTCGTGAGCCACGCCTCCTCACTGGTCTCTATCATGCTACCTCCCTCTGACTTATTCAATCGGTTCCCCCCGCCTCTACCCGACCGACTGTGACCGGTTCCCCCCGCCTCTACCCGACCGGTTCCCCCCGCCTCTACCCGACCGGTTCCCCCCGCCTCTACCCGACCGACTGTGACCGGTTCCCCCCGTCTCTACCCGACCGACTGTGACCGGTTCCCCCCGCCTCTACCCGACCGGTTCCCCCCGCCTCTACCCGACCGACTGTGACCGGTTCCCCCCGCCTCTACCCGACCGGTTCCCCCCGCCTCTACCCGACCGGTTCCCCCCGCCTCTACCCGACCGGTTCCCCCCGCCTCTACCCGACCGACTGTGACCGGTTCCCCCCGCCTCTACCCGACCGACTGTGACCGGTCCCCCCCCCCTCTACCCGACCGACTGTGACCGGTCCCCCCCCCCTCTACCCGACCGACTGTGACCGGTTCCCTCCGCCTCTACCCGACCGACTGTGACCGGTTCCCTCCGCCTCTACCCGACCGACTGTGACCGGTTCCCTCCGCCTCTACCCGACCGACTGTGACCGGTTCCCTCCGCCTCTACCCGACCGACTGTGACCGGTTCCCTCCGCCTCTACCCGACTGTGACCGGTTCCCTCTGCCTCTACCCGACTGTGACCGGTTCCCTCTGCCTCTACCCGACTGTGACCGGTTCCCTCTGCCTCTACCCGACTGTGACCGGTTCCCTCTGCCTCTACCCGACTGTGACCGGTTCCCTCTGCCTCTACCCGACTGTGCATCTAAATGAGCAGGTTATGACGACAAAACAAGCAAACAACCACACGAACATTCTAAACTTGGACTTAGGGCCACAGCAGAGAGAGAGAGAGGATTCTATTTAGGGCAACAGCAGAGAGAGAGAGAGAGGATTCTATTTAGGGCCACAGCAGAGAGAGAGAGAGGATCCTATTTAGGGCAACAGCAGAGAGAGAGAGAGAGAGAGGATCCTATTTAGGGCAACAGCAGAGAGAGAGAGAGAGGATCCTATTTAGGGCAACAGCAGAGAGAGAGCGAGGATCCTATCTAGGGCCACAGCAGAGAGAGAGAGAGAGAGGATCCTATTTAGGGCCACAGCAGAGAGAGAGAGAGAGAGGATACTATTTAGGGCCACAGCAGAGAGAGAGGGGATCCTATTTAGGGCAACAGCAGAGAGAGAGAGAGAGGATCCTATTTAGGGCAACAGCAGAGAGAGAGAGAGGATCCTATCTAGGGCCACAGCAGAGAGAGAGAGAGAGGATCCTATTTAGGGCCACAGCAGAGAGAGAGAGAGAGAGGATCCTATCTAGGGCCACAGCAGAGAGAGAGAGAGAGAGGATCCTATCTAGGGCCACAGCAGAGAGAGAGAGAGAGAGGATCCTATTTAGGGCCACAGCAGAGAGAGAGAGAGAGGATCCTATTTAGGGCCACAGCAGAGAGAGAGAGAGAGGATCCTATCTAGGGCCACAGCAGAGAGAGAGAGAGAGAGGATCCTATCTAGGGCCACAGCAGAGAGAGAGAGAGAGAGGATCCTATTTAGGGCCACAGCAGAGAGAGAGAGAGAGGATCCTATCTAGGGCCACAGCAGAGAGAGAGAGAGAGAGGATCCTATCTAGGGCCACAGCGGAGAGAGAGAGAGGATCCTATTTAGGGCCACAGCAGAGAGAGAGAGAGGATCATATCTAGGGCCACAGCAGAGAGAGAGAGGGGATCCTATTTAGGGCCACAGCAGAGAGAGAGAGAGAGAGGATACTATTTAGGGCCACAGCAGAGAGAGAGGGGATCCTATTTAGGGCAACAGCAGAGAGAGAGAGAGAGGATCCTATTTAGGGCAACAGCAGAGAGAGAGAGAGGATCCTATCTAGGGCCACAGCAGAGAGAGAGAGAGGATCCTATTTAGGGCCACAGCAGAGAGAGAGGATCCTATCTAGGGCCACAGCAGAGAGAGAGAGAGAGAGGATCCTATCTAGGGCCACAGCAGAGAGAGAGAGAGAGAGGATCCTATTTAGGGCCACAGCAGAGAGAGAGAGAGAGGATCCTATCTAGGGCCACAGCAGAGAGAGAGAGAGAGAGGATCCTATCTAGGGCCACAGCGGAGAGAGAGAGAGAGAGGATCCTATTTAGGGCCACAGCAGAGAGAGAGAGAGGATCATATCTAGGGCCACAGCAGAGAGAGAGAGGGGATCCTATCTAGGGCCACAGCAGAGAAAGAGAGAGGATCCTATCTAGGGCCACAGCAGAGAGAGAGAGAGGATCCTATCTAGGGCCACAGCAGAGAGAGAGAGGATCCTATCTAGGGCCACAGCAGAGAGAGAGAGGGGATCCTATCTAGGGCCACAGCAGAGAGAGAGAGGATCCTATCTAGGGCCACAGCAGAGAGAGAGAGGGGATCCTATCTAGGGCCACAGCAGAGAGAGAGAGGGGATCCTATCTAGGGCCACAGCAGAGAGAGAGAGGGGATCCTATTTAGGGCCACAGCAGAGAGAGAGAGGGGATCCTATTTAGGGCCACAGCAGAGAGAGAGAGAGCGAGAGAGAGAGAGGATCCTATCTAGGGCCACAGCAGAGAGAGAGAGAGAGAGAGGATCCTATCTAGGGCCACAGCAGAGAGAGAGAGAGAGAGAGAGAGGATCCTATCTTGGTGAAATATGTGTTATTTTCTCTCCTAAATAAGACACCATTCCTAAATCTGCGAGATAACACATTCTTCAGGCAATCTAAAAATGACCAAAACCTATCGATGAATACAATTATTACCAGTGGTACATAATGGTGCTTTGTGATTCTATACAGCACCATCTCATCAGTATCTATGTGATTCTATACAGCACCATCTCTTCAGTATCTATGTGATTCTATAGAGCACCATCTCATCAGTATCTATGTGATTCTATACAGCACCATCTCTTCAGTATCTATGTGATTCTATACAGCACCATCTCATCAGTATCTATGTGATTCTATACGGCACCATCTCATCAGTATCTATGTGATTCTATACAGCACCATCTCTTCAGTATCTATGTGATTCTATAGAGCACCATCTCATCAGTATCTATGTGATTCTATACAGCACCATCTCATCAGTATCAATGTGATTCTATACAGCACCATCTCTTCAGTATCTATGTGATTCTATAGAGCACCATCTCATCAGTATCAATGTGATTCTATACAGCACCATCTCATCAGTATCAATGTGATTCTATACAGCACCATCTCTTCAGTATCTATGTGATTCTATAGAGCACCATCTCATCAGTATCAATGTGATTCTATACAGCACCATCTCATCAGTATCTATGTGATTCTATACAGCACCATCTCTTCAGTATCTATGTGATTCTATAGAGCACCATCTCATCAGTATCAATGTGATTCTATACAGCACCATCTCATCAGTATCTATGTGATTCTATACAGCACCATCTCTTCAGGACATTGTAAGAAGAACTCACCAGCAGTTGGGTAAGTTAAGGGTGATACTTCCCCCTATGGCCTCTCCAAAGGTGATGTACCCTATGGTCCCCAAGCTGATATAGAGGAAGGTGACGATGCCCATTCCCAGATATAGAACCATATTGAAACTCTGAGGCTTCTGCATCTTGTTCTCCAGGGGCAGGACCTGAGACGTGGAGAGGAACAACATTAGTTAACACCTCATCTTAAGTTGCCATTATACCTATGAAACTACACCGTTCTAACTGTAGTAGTATGTTGTAATAACATGTAATGTTAACATGTACACAGTAATATTTTTGCGGCATATGTTGAACATGAACAGTAATACGTTACCACTCCTATCCCCTCGAAAGCAAAGATGGCCGTTCCAAAGAAGAGAGGGTAGTCTTTGGCATGACCCACCTTCGGCAGGCTGATACGATTTGGTATGTTCTGGAAATCACAGGGGAGAAAAAAAAAGGATACAAACAGTCAGGCAATCGAATAAAAATGCATAACAGTTAACATAATTAGCAGTTCACATAATAGGGCTCTGCAGAAGAGCTTCAATGCGCCTTGGCGTAGATTCTACAAGTGTCTAGGACTCTGTTGGAGGGATGTGACACCATTATTTCACACAAAATTCCATAATTTGATGTTTTGTTGATGCGGTGGTAACCCTGGCAAAGCACACAGCCCCACGGCAGAGGGCCCCCTACTGCTGTAGTTTTTTAAATTTTATATTTATTTATTTTTATTATAGGAAATTAGCTATAAAACTGCAACATTGTGTCTTTCAGCCGGAAACGCACCCGTGTGGAAGCGTCTGCTTTCAATATACTTTGTATCCCTCATTTACTCAAGTATTTTGTCAGTTACTCTCCATTTGCCCTCGGCATGCATTTTTCTTTCTCACCATTCTGAATGTCTTTTGCGTTAAAAGAATGGGAACTTATCATGAAGTAGCTCACAGGTCTGCACCTACATCCATACCTCCCACATGTGGTCAGAGACAACCCTAGCCTTTTAGGGGCCCGAACCAACATTTTGTTGGGGCAATTCTACTCATTTTGCCATTGATGGAGAGAAAAATTTGCAATTTTACAGCAAATTTCTTGCAATTCTACACATTTTGCCGTAGGGTGGAGACACATTTTTGCAGTTTTTAATATATCTGATGATCAATGAGGGCCCCCGGTCGGTAGACCTTGATTACTATAAGTTTAGATAGCTGGCTGCTAGACTAACTACAAAGGGTTAGGGCTAGCATTTGTTTATTAGGCTACTGTGCAGTCTGGCAAGTAAACATAGCCTACAATACACACTGTAGTAAACATGGGAAAGTGCCTAATTCCTCACATAAGAGAGAGCAGGCCATCTCCAGACTTTCTCCTTGACCTCAAGTACCTTCAATAATGGCTGTACTAGAAAATGCGGGAACGCGGGAGACCGGGGGTTCAATTCACCGACATGGAATAAGAATTTGTGATTGATTCCATATGTGTTATTTCATAGTTGTGATGTCTTCGTTATTATTCTACAATGTAGGAAATAGTCAAAATAAAGAAAGATCCTGGAATGAATAGGTGTGTAAAAACTTTTGATTGGTACTTGCATAATTCATTTGATTAATATTATCATATTTCTATTCCATAAAAAAAAAACTCTGGGTTTCCGTTAGGATAGAATGGAAAATATGGCGCTGTACAACCTGCCGGTCGGCAGCACAGTACTGTGCTGTGCTATTTAGCTAAAGAATCCCCTTGTGCGTGCAGGGCATGCGGGAGACCGGGATTCAATTCCCGGATGGGTAGGACAGAGTAGACTGTCCTTGTAAATAAGAATTTGTTCTGAACTGACTTGCCTAGTTGAATAAAGATTACATTAAGAGCGTAAACATTTTTTTGATTCTAGTCTAACCAATACCCAAACAGAGATTAAGTGAAAATAAAATTCTAATTGATTTATCAAGACCAGTCCCCATTCTTGTCTCAGAGCAGCGCAAAACGATGCTAAAAGTTGTAGGCTTTTGCTTCAAATTCTATTGCTTCGAACTTCAATATGCTCTTAAATAAATAACACCTACACCACTTTTAACAGCACATTACTCAACATGAGTGAGACACATGTCGCCTACGATAGGCCTACACTACATCGAAAAATATGACGACACTTCGCCAATAATTACATATAGAGGATTGAAGGATTCTAAATTAAAAACAAAAGCCTCCTCGTGGGTTTCCCGGTGGCGGCCGACACGGGTATCGAACCTGCATCTGTAGCAACACATTTTGCACTGTGGGAGCCCCCATCCACTCTGGAGTCCCATCCACAAAGTATCAAAATACAGAGAGGTGTTGGTAAAGGTTTATTGTCCTACTAATAGCCCATAATGGGCTATTATAATACTGTACATGGTGTCCAGGTCAGGATAACCAAAACATTTCTTTATTAAAGACTATCAGAAAGAATGTTAGTACTTATTTATTTTGATCCAAAGTCATGAATGAGTGAGTCACTCAGCGTTATGTAGGTGCCGCTATATGACGGTGTCATCAACTTACTAATATATAACGATATTTGAGGTTATTTTGTTTGAAGAAAAAAAAAAAAACGAAAGAGCGATTGAAATCTGAATAAAGGCCAAAACATGTATTTCTGTTTGAGGGAGAGAAGCTCTGGGCCAATCGTGCGCCGCCCATGAAGGCCAATATATAGCCCTGCTAATAGCCATAATGACGCTGTACAACGTGACCATGTGTGTTTAAAAGCATATTTTCCAGTAAGCAACCATTTGTTTTACCTTCATTAGACTACTTTGTTCCAATATTTCTTTAATTCACTGACATTTATTCCAATAGTAATTCGTTATGGATTCATAACTAAATAAACATCAACATTTTGAAAGAATGTTTTTATTTTATTAACGAAAACAAAGATGTTGATGAAATTCTGTACTGCTGTTTTGAGTTAGAAATGTAACACTTCAGAGTACTTAAGCATCATGTTAGTCCCTCCCCAAGAAGACAGTATGCACCGTGAAGCAGAAAACAGTCCTGCAGTACGTACCATGAAGCAGAAGACAGTCCTGCAGTACGTACCGTGAAGCAGAAGACAGTCCTGCAGTACGTACCGTGAAGCAGAAGACAGTCCTGCAGTACGTACCGTGAAGCAGAAGACAGTCCTGCAGTACGTACCGTGAAGCAGAAGACAGTCCTGCAGTACATACCGTGAAGCAGAAGACAGTCCTGCAGTACGTACCGTGAAGCAGAAGACAGTCCTGCAGTACGTACCGTGAAGCAGAAGACAGTCCTGCAGTACGTACCGTGAAGCAGAAGACAGTCCTGCAGTACGTACCGTGAAGCAGAAGACAGTCCTGCAGTACGTACCGTGAAGCAGAAGACAGTCCTGCAGTACCTACCGTGAAGCAGAAGACAGTCCTGCAGTACCTACCGTGAAGCAGAAGACAGTCCTGCAGTACGTACCGTGAAGCAGAAGACAGTCCTGCAGTGCGTACCGTGAAGCAGAAGACAGTCCTGCACTACGTACCGTGAAGCAGAAGACAGTCCTGCAGTACCTACCGTGAAGCAGAAGACAGTCCTGCAGTACCTACCGTGAAGCAGAAGACAGTCCTGCAGTACGTACCGTGAAGCAGAAGAAGTAGATGAGGACCAGGCTAGTACACATGGCCAGGTTGGCAACCAGAGAGAGGGGGGCCAGGTACTTCAGGTTGCGGGTGAACACCAAGAGTATAACAGCTGGCAGGAAACACAACATGTAGAGACGGGAGTCAAAGCTGGGGACGGTGATAGCCGTCTGGTTGTTGTGGCAGTTCATGGTTGTCCCGTTAGAAGCTTCCACCACCTTAAAGAAAGCCACAAAACAACAAACACCAGTTAGGGTATCCTTTTCACACTATCGTGGCAACCTAAATTGTATCTAGCATTTTCTTCACATTACCCTTCCCAGCAAAGCTCAAGCAACTGTGATGACAGGACCGGACAGAGGGCCGGACAGAGGGCCGGACAGAGGGTATAGTATAGCTGAATAACAGCATGAGGAGAAGATCACTCCAGGCAGTGATGATAACATCCACATTGCTGGTACCTATATAGGAGTGATAATAACATCCAAAATGCTGGTATCGTGTCCTCTCCACACAGTGATGATAACATCCACACTGCTGGTACTGCTGGTATCTTGTCCACTCCAGTGATGATAACATCCAAACTGCTGGTATCGTGTCCTCTCCACACAGTGATGATAACATCTAAACTGCTGGTATCTTGTCCACTCCAGTGATGATAACATCCAAACTGCTGGTATCGTGTCCTCTCCACACAGTGATGATAACATCCACACTGCTGGTATCTTGTCCACTCCAGTGATGATAACATCCACACTGCTGGTATCTTGTCCACTCCAGTGATAACATCCAAACTGCTGGTATCGTGTCCTCTCCACACAGTGATGATAACATCCACACTGCTGGTATCTTGTCCACTCCAGTGATGATAACATCCACACTGCTGGTATCTTGTCCACTCCAGTGATTTTATTTATTTATTTTATTTTACCTTTATTTAACCAGGTAGGCAAGTTGAGAACAAGTTCTCATTTACAATTGCGACCTGGCCAAGATAAAGCAAAGCAGTTCGACAGATACAACAACACAGAGTTACACATGGAGTAAAACAAACATACAGTCAATAATAAAGTATAAACAAGTCTATATACAATGTGAGCAAATGAGGTGAGAAGGGAGGTAAAGGCAAAAAAGGCCTTGGTGGCAAGGTAAATACAATATAGCAAGTAAAACACTGGAATGGTAGTTTTGCAATGGAAGAATGTGCAAAGTAGAAATAAAAATAATGGGGTGCAAAGGAGCAAAATAAATAAATAAATGAAATACAGTTGGGAAAGAGGTAGTTGATAGGGCTAAATTATAGGTGGGCTATGTACAGGTGCAGTAATCTGTGAGCTGCTCTGACAGTTGGTGCTTAAAGCTAGTGAGGGAGATAAGTGTTTCCAGTTTTAGAGATTTTTGTAGTTCGTTCCAGTCATTGGCAGCAGAGAACTGGAAAGAGAGGCGGCCAAAGAAAGAATTGGTTTTGGGGGTGACTAGAGAGATATACCTGCTGGAGCGTGTGCTACAGGTGGGAGATGCTATGGTGACCAGCGAGCTGAGATAAGGGGGAACTTTACCTAGCAGGGTCTTGTAGATGACATGGAGCCAGTGGGTTTGGCGACGAGTATGAAGCGAGGGCCAGCCAACGAGAGCGTACAGGTCGCAATGGTGGGTAGTATATGGGGCTTTGGTGACAAAACGGATTGCACTGTGATAGACTGCATCCAATTTGTTGAGTAGGGTATTGGAGGCTATTTTGTAAATTACATCGCCAAAGTCGAGGATTGGTAGGATGGTCAGTTTTACAAGGGTATGTTTGGCAGCATGAGTGAAGGATGCTTTGTTGCGAAATAGGAAGCCAATTCTAGATTTAACTTTGGATTGGAGATGTTTGATATGGGTCTGGAAGGAGAGTTTACAGTCTAACCAGACACCTAAGTATTTGTAGTTGTCCACGTATTCTAAGTCAGAGCCGTCCAGAGTAGTGATGTTGGACAGGCGGGTAGGTGCAGGTAGCGATCGGTTGAAGAGCATGCATTTAGTTTTACTTGTATTTAAGAGCAATTGGAGGCCACGGAAGGAGAGTTGTATGGCATTGAAGCTTGCCTGGAGGGTTGTTAACACAGTGTCCAAAGAAGGGCCGGAAGTATACAGAATGGTGTCGTCTGCGTAGAGGTGGATCAGAGACTCACCAGCAGCAAGAGCGACCTCATTGATGTATACAGAGAAGAGAGTCGGTCCAAGAATTGAACCCTGTGGCACCCCCATAGAGACTGCCAGAGGTCCGGACAACAGACCCTCCGATTTGACACACTGAACTCTATCAGAGAAGTAGTTGGTGAACCAGGCGAGGCAATGATTTGAGAAACCAAGGCTGTTGAGTCTGCCGATGAGGATGTGGTGATTGACAGAGTCGAAAGCCTTGGCCAGATCAATGAATACGGCTGCACAGTAATGTTTCTTATCGATGGCGGTTAAGATATCGTTTAGGACCTTGAGCGTGGCTGAGGTGCACCCATGACCAGCTCTGAAACCAGATTGCATAGCAGAGAAGGTATGGTGAGATTCAAAATGGTCGGTAATCTGTTTGTTGACTTGGCTTTCGAAGACCTTAGAAAGGCATGGTAGGATAGATATAGGTCTGTAGCAGTTTGGGTCAAGAGTGTCCCCCCCTTTGAAGAGGGGGATGACCGCAGCTGCTTTCCAATCTTTGGGAATCTCAGACGACACGAAAGAGAGGTTGAACAGGCTAGTAATAGGGGTGGCAACAATTTCGGCAGATCATTTTAGAAAGAAAGGGTCCAGATTGTCTAGCCCGGCTGATTTGTAGGGGTCCAGATTTTGCAGCTCTTTCAGAACATCAGCTGAATGGATTTGGGAGAAGGAGAAATGGGGAAGGCTTGGGCGAGTTGCTGTTGGGGGTGCAGTGCTGTTGACAGGGGTAGGAGTAGCCAGGTGGAAAGCATGGCCAGCAATAGAAAAATGCTTATTGAAATTTTCAATTATGGTGGATTTATCAGTGGTGACAGTGTTTCCTATCTTCAGTGCAGTGGGCAGCTGGGAGGAGGTGTTCTTATTCTCCATGGACTTTACAGTGTCCCAGAACTTTTTTGAGTTAGTGTTGCAAGAAGCAAATTTCTGCTTGAAAAAGCTAGCCTTGGCTTTTCTAACTGCCTGTGTATAATGGTTTCTAGCTTCCCTGAACAGCTGCATATCACGGGGGCTGTTCGATGCTAATGCAGAACGCCATAGGACGTTTTTGTGTTGATTAAGGGCAGTCAGGTCTGGGGAGAACCAAGGGCTATATCTGTTCCTGGTTCTAAATTTCTTGAATGGGGCATGTTTATTTAAGATGGTTAGGAAGGCATTTTAAAAAAATATCCAGGCATCCTCTACTGACGGGATGAGATCAATATCCTTCCAGGATACCCCGGCCAGGTTGATTAGAAAGGCCTGCTCGCTGAAGTGTTTCAGGGAGCGTTTTACAGTGATGAGAGGAGGTCGTTTGACCGCTGACCCATTACGGATGCAGGCAATGAGGCAGTGATCGCTGAGATCTTGGTTGAAGACAGCAGAGGTGTATTTAGAGGGGAAGTTGGTTAGGATGATATCTATGAGGGTGCCCATGTTTAAGGCTTTGGGGAGGTACCTGGTAGGTTCATTGATAATTTGTGTGAGATTGAGGGCATCAAGTTTAGATTGTAGGATGGCTGGGTTAAGCATGTTCCAGTTTAGGTCGCCTAGCAGCACGAGCTCTGAAGATAGATGGGGGGCAATCAGTTCACATATGGTGTCCAGAGCACAGCTGGGGGCAGAGGGTGGTCTATAGCAGGCGGCAACAGTGAGAGACTTGTTTTTAGAGAGGTGGATTTTTAAAAGTAGAAGTTCAAATTGTTTGGGTACAGACCTGGATAGTAGGACAGAACTCTGCAGGCTATCTTTGCAGTAGATTGCATCACGGCCCCCTTTGGCAGTTCTATCTTGTCTGAAAATGTTGTAGTTTGGAATTAAAATGTCTGAATTTTTGGTGGTCTTCCTAAGCCAGGATTCAGACACAGCTAGAACATCCGGGTTGGCAGAGTGTGCTAAAGCAGTGAATAGAACAAACTTAGGGAGGAGGCTTCTAATGTTAACATGCATGAAACCAAGGCTATTACGGTTACAGAAGTCGTCAAAAGAGAGCGCCTGGGGAATAGGAGTGGAGCTAGGCACTGCAGGGCCTGGATTCACCTCTACATCGCCAGAGGAACATAGGAGGAGTAGAATAAGGGTGCGACTAAAAGCAATAAGAATTGGTCGTCTAGAACGTCTGGAACAGAGAGTAAAAGGAGGTTTCTGGGGGCGATAAAATAGCATCAAGGTATAATGTACAGACAAAGGTAAGGTAGGATGTGAATACAGTGGAGGTAAACCTAGGTATTGAGTGATGAAGAGAGAGATATTGTCTCTAGAAACATCATGATGATCGTGATGATAACATCTAAACTGCTGCTACTGCTCAGGAAGAAGTAAACACCACCACCTTTTGGCTAGTACTGTTTCTCACCACATATGAACATGACACCATGTCCCCCTACCTGTTTGATATTGTCACTGAGGAAGACGAAGTAGACACAGCAGAAACCCAGCTGGGTGATGATCAAAAACACGTTCACTATCCGCCTGAAGGAAAACAGGAAGAAAGGACCCAAATCAACCTCCGTTCTACACAGAGGGGACTGAAAACACAAGATATTAAAGGACCCAAATCAACCTCCGTTCTACACAGAGGGGACTGAAAACACAAGATATTAAAGGACCCAAATCAACCTCTGTCCTACACATTAGAAGGGACCCCCCACCCCAAACACTGAGGAGTGTTTACTGAATTGAACTCTTATTGAATAAAGGTCTAATCACAAGTCATAATATATAAGAATAAAGGGAGTTTGACTTGTTATTAAAGAATACATTTCATGATTATCACCTTCCTGTAGACACATGCTACTGTAGACGCATGCTACTGTAGACGCATGCTACTGTAGACGCATGCTACTGTAGACGCGTTCTATATTTACCTCCCCCATATTGAGTGCCTTCTCAGCCACGAGACATTCTCCATACCATACTGCACAGCATCGCCATAGTCCAGAAAGGGCTTGTTCAACCTAGAACAGAGGGACCATCACTCAGGGTAAAAGTGCTGACATGGGATCAGGTCTACCCTGTCCATGGAACCTGAGCTGGGATCAGGTCTACCCTGTCCATGGAACCTGAGCTGGGATCAGGTCTACCCTGTCCATGGAACCTGAGCTGGGATCAGGTCTACCCTGTCCATGGAACCTGAGCTGGGATCAGGTCTACCCTGTCCATGGAATCTGAATCATTATGGTCTAAAAGGCTAAACTGAATAATGGGCCCAGAATTCAATGACCATCTAAACACAAAACAAAAATGACCATACACAGTGTTGACCCCATGTTCACTAAACGTGACAGTGTTACTTCAGCTGGGGCCTGGTACCTGGTCACTAGCGTGAGGAATCTGACAGTGGTATTAACATAGGTTAATCATGTGTTTAATTGTCTAATAGAGAACAGGGTTGTGAACAATGGATGTAGAATATTCTACAGAAATGAGAAGTACAGTGCATTCACACACAGTGCTCATTACGGTTTGGTTTGCTTGTATTACAAAATACAATGGTTTTCACTTCTCCTATAAAGGAAACTAACCGCACCAGATCAACAACATACCTTGCAGTCCGAACACACCCATAAGGGTGTGAACACAGTGGACCTATGACTGGCTTGGTTCGCTTCATTAAAAATCCTGCTTTATCCAATACTGGGCTTAAATGGCATAGCTGCATTTAGGTGACTTTGACTTACGCTAATCTATGAACTGAACACATTTCACCATTCCAGTTTCCAGGACAACGTGAGAGATTTCCTCATAGACGTCAAACTCAAAAAAGAGGAAGTGCACAATGTGAAAGTACTGTACTTCTCTTCTTGATGCTCGACTCAAACTAGTTGCACAACAGTATCCACCACAATGGGATCCGTTTATGGAACAACTGAGGTGCACTGCAGGCAGAAGGTGTGAGAAAGGCTCCACTTACTTTACACTGAGGTGGTGGGAACAGATTACAAGCAGGTTCATACAGTGGACTGCTATTATCCCCATGGCAAACAGACTCAGAGGTCCTAACTGGAAAGGAAGAGAGAAGATAAGTGTCGTTAGGCGTTGTCCCGTTGGGATTCTGTCATTAGGCGTTGTCCCGTTGGGATTCTGTCGTTAGGCGTTGTCCCGTTGGGATTCTGTCGTTAGGCGTTGTCCCGTTGGGATTCTGTCATTAGGTGTTGTCCCATTGGGATTCTGTCATTAGGTGTTGTCCCATTGGGATTCTGTCGTTAGGCGTTGTCCCATTGGGATTCTGTCATTAGGTGTTGTCCCATTGGGATTCTGTCATTCCCTCACACTGCACTTGCAGAATAAATGTATTAGCAATGGACATCTACTAAGGAGCTCTAGAATAGATCAAAGTCAGATTGTTTAAATAATTATAAAGGTTTTGAACAAATAAAAGAGAACACAAATAAAGTCTGGTAGAACAGGCAGGGTGACCGTTCTAAGCCTGAGTCTAGTAGAACAGGCAGGGTGACCGTTCTAAGCCTGAGTCTGGTAGAACAGGCAGGGTGACCGTTCTAAGCCTGAGTCTGGTCGAACAGGCAGGGTGACCGTTCTAAGCCTGAGTCTGGTAGAACAGGCAGGGTGACCGTTCTAAGCCCGAGTCTGGTAGAACAGGTATTTGGTTATCAGGAATTATTATTACTTCATTGTTAACTGTTTGCTTACCACAAGGCCTGCGTTCCTGACAGCCAGAGGTAGACCTAGCAGCCCCGTACCGATGTTCCCCTTCAGGAGGTGGATCAGGGTCTGTAAAAACCTACAACATAACAAATAAAACATGATCCGTGTCAAATCACATTGCGCAACACAATAATGGAACCAAACAATTATGAATGCAGGCTCTCTCATACGCTCTCATATAAAATCAGCTCTTTGTATGGGGCCTGAGGAAGGTCTCAGGATGGAAACTGTGCTGCTAAGGACTTTTACTTTGGAAATAAAAAAAAGTGACAGTTACAATACAATCGAGTTGTGCTTTGTAACGACCAAGATCTGGAATTTAAAAAAATACATCTTTGCATGTAACATAACCATTACTTACGAAGCCCCTGTTTGGCCTCCGATTCTCTCATACTGAGAATCAGGTCCTGGGGGGAGAGGTGGAGTAGGACAGAGAACATCCTCCTCAGAGGTGCTCGCTGATATCCTGGAGAGAACTGGACCTGGGCCTGCAATACGGGGACACACAGTCCGTCTACATTAAGTTGCTATATAGCTACAATGTTGTTACATACATGGGTAGAAGGGGAAACTTCAAATAAATACTTAATTCAACTCCCTCAGTCAGGAGAACGTCTTAATTCAACTCCCTCAGTCAGGAGAACGTCTTAATTCAACTCCCTCAGTCAGGAGAACGTCTTAATTCAACTCCCTCAGTCAGGAGAACGTCTTAATTCAACTCCCTCAGTCAGGAGAACGTCTTAATTCAACTCCCTCAGTCAGGAGAACGTCTTAATTCAACTCCCTCAGTCAGGAGAACGTCTTAATTCAACTCCCTCAGTCAGGAGAACGTCTTAATTCAACTCCCTCAGTCAGGAGAACGTCTTAATTCAACTCCCTCAGTCAGGAGAACGTCTTAATTCAACTCCCTCAGTCAGGAGAACGTCTTAATTCAACTCCCTCAGTCAGGAGAACGTCTTAATTCAACTCCCTCAGTCAGGAGAACGTCTTAATTCTGTCGCTGAGATGACATGACTTCATACTGTCGATAGCAGGGTTCTACTACACAGAATCCCCACAGAAGGACCAGAGTTCGAGCCATAAAATCGGTCCGCGAGACTAGGCCCTGGCTTGTTGACGCAAACAGCGGGTTATTGCTGTAAGCTAATGATCTCATGACGGGCCACTAACAAGACACTTTAGGCTACTTCTCATCTAAAAGAAGAATCACTGAATGGAAAGTATTGAAATAGAGATATATCCTGCGTGGGAAAATGTGTGTTTCTACTCAATCACAGGGTACATGAGTTCCCTGGATATGTTCACTAGGCAAACGCTGTAGGTAGAAATGTCATGAATAGACCGGATCTCATTCCACGTGTCAGAGAATCATGTTTGTCCTATTGGGATTCTTTGTCCAGATTGCCATCTGCACATTCCACAAGGTTGTGCCCTGTTGAACGCAGCCCAGGGCTCATAATTCTAAAACTTCTCAGAGTAGGAGTACTAATTTAGCATCAGGTCGCCTCCTGTCCATATACACGTATTCCTTAGGATAAAAAAAAAAGAATAAGGACTGGATCAGCGCTCCTACTCATATAGAGACACTGATACCAGACGAGCAGTCCTACTTTTTATGAATACAGGCCCTGTTCTGGGTTTCAAAATAAATACCGTCTTGACGATTGTCAGTGTTGGAGGTCATGGTTGGTCCGCTGGCGCTGGGTGGATCCTCCTGCTGCCTTCGTCTCAGATTCCTCCTCCTGAGCCACTGTGGTAAGGACAATGTAACAGAAGTGAATTCCATGTTATACTAGCTTACCAGATCTCAAAGAATCAGCAGTGTTCTTATCTGGAGAAACATAGAACTGCTGGAGTTGAGGCTTGTTCTATGCTATTACCGCACAGTCAGAAATGCTGACAGCAACTAGTTAAGCGTTATTACTGCACTGTAGTGTCATCACGATATCAAGATTTTATACTAAACTAAAATATAAGTGTTGGTCCCATTGTTTCATGAGCTGAAATGAAAATATCCCAGAAATGTTCCATATGCACAAAAACCTTCTCGCTCAAATTGTGTGCACACATTTGTTTACATCCCTAGTGAGCATTTCTCCTTTGCCAAGATAATCCATCCACCTGAGAGGTGTGGCATAACTAGAAGCTGATTAACCCGAATGATCATTACATAGGTGCATCTTGTGCTGGGGACAATAAAAGGCCACTCTAAAATAAGCAGTGAGAGAGCATGCAATTGGCATGCTGACAGCCGGAATGTCCAATAGAGCTCTTGGCAGATAATTTAAATGTTAATTTCTCTACCATAAGCCGGCTCCAACGTCATTTTAGAGAATTTGGCAGTACGTCCAACCGCACCAGCTGCTGAAACTCGGGGTTTGTACAACCAAAGAATTTCTGCACAAACTGTCAGAAACCGTCTCATGGAAGCTCATCTGCGTGCTCGTCACCCGGGTCTTGACCTGACTGCAGTTCAGTGTCGTAACCGACATCAGTGGGCAACTGCTCACCTGTGATGGCCACTGGCACGCTGGAGAAGTGTGGTCTTCACAAATGAATCCCAGGTTTCAACTGTACCGGGCAGATAGCAGATGACGTGTGGGAGAGCGGTTTGCTGATGTCAACGTTGTTAACAGAGAATCCCATTGGTGGGGTTATGGTACGGGTCAGGCATAAGCTACGAACAATGAACACAAATGCATTTTATCTATGGTAATTTGAATGCACAGAGATACCGTGATGAGAACCTGAGGCCATTTTCATGCCATTCATCTGCCGCCATCACCTCACGTTTCAGCATGATAATGCACGGCCCCATGTCGCAAGATGCTGTACACAATTCCTGGAAGCTGAAAATGTCTTCGTTCCTCCATGGCCTGCATACTCACGAGACATGGTCACCCATTGTGCATGTTTGGGATGCTCTGGATCGATGTGTACAACAGCGTGTTCCAGTTCCCCCCCCAATATCCAGAAACTTCGCACAGCCATTGAAGAGGAGTGGGACACCATTTCACAGTCCACAATCAACAGCCTGATCAACTCTGTGAAGGAGATGTGTCACACTGCATGGGGCAAAATGGTGGTCACCCCAGATACTGACTGGCTTTCTGATCCCCGCCCATACTTTTTTTTTAAGGTATCTGTGACCAGATGCATATCTGTATTCCCAGTGATGTGAAATCTGTACATTAGGGCCTAATGAATGTATTTAAATTGACTGATTTCCTTATATGAACTGTAACTCAGTAAAGTCTATGAAATTGTTGCATGTTGGGTTTTATATTTTTGTTCAGTGTACTAACGATACCAGGCCAAGTATCACGATACCGGTCAATGAAATTCACACTTTTACTCAATGCAACATATTGAATTTAACTTCACACTGGTCAGTGGATAATAGAATCCTACATTGAATGGCTGATTGGCTCAGTCTACTCAGACTGGTCAGTGGATAATAGACTCCTACATAGAATGGCTGATTGGCTCAGTCTACTCAGACTGGTCTGTGCAATTGGTTATAACAGGCGATGATACAAATGTATCAACGTTGCTGAAATGATACAAATGTATCAACGTTGCTGAAATGAGACAAATGTATCAACGTTGCTGAAATGATACAAATGTATCAACGTTGCTAAAATGATACAAATGTATCAACGTTGCTAAAATGAGACAAATGTATCAACGTTGCTGAAATGAGACAAATGTATCAACGTTGCTGAAATGATACAAATGTATCAACGTTGCTGAAATGAGACAAATGTATCAACGTTGCTGAAATGATACACATGTATCAACGTTGCTAAAATGATACAAATGTATCAACGTTGCTAAAATGATACAAATGTATCAACATTGCTGAAATGATACAAATGTATCAACGTTGCTCACTCTGAAAGCTGCTCCAA
The DNA here is from genome assembly GCF_013265735.2 of Oncorhynchus mykiss. Taxonomy (NCBI): domain Eukaryota; kingdom Metazoa; phylum Chordata; class Actinopteri; order Salmoniformes; family Salmonidae; genus Oncorhynchus; species Oncorhynchus mykiss. The sequence goes on from NC_048578.1 coordinate 35,072,171, forward strand.
TGTAACAAAACAGTTTAAAACAGAAGACTCATCAGGGTCTGCATCCCAGCTACCACGTAAACACTGATGCACCTAACTCGTATATAATGAAAAGCAATTTAAAAAATGCAATAAATTACTATTATTATAATTATTCTGCCTAATGCGAGTGATACTTGATATTTCAATATTTAAAAAAAACATGAAATATTTTTAAGTGTGCAGATTAGTACAAAAATAATTAAGAACTTCTTACCCTGGTCTTTGGGAGTTGAATGTGGATTAACCAAAATAAGTGGTGTGTCTCTCCAGTCAGATGATGATATTGATGTTATGATGAATATGCTATAAGAGATCAAAAAGATATCTTCTTGTTACCCTGGAAACATGTCTTTTAATAGTCCAGATACTAGGCTTCATCATCATCATCATCATCTCATTTCCTTATTTGGGTATGAAACTTTACCTGATATCCAAAAGTAGATCTGTTCACAGTCTAAGATGACCACCACCAACCACTGTCTCGGTTTACCTACAACTGTTTTCAAAAACCTCTCGTGTGTGTGTGTGTGTGTGTGTGTGTGTGTGTGTGCGTGTGCGAGAACCACCTTTACAGAAACCATCTCTCATAGGCCATATCTGATGTACTTTTTTTTTCTCTCCAACCCCTGACAAAAGTATGCGATTGTAAACCAGATATGGCCTATGAGAGATGGTTTCTGGGGGTTTATGTTGTGTAGACTGGAGAGAGACACAGACACGTTATTTTCGGCACAAGGGTCGTTCCACAAACAGATTGTTTTGCGTCCCTTTGCTATTTTAAGTAGAGGCAAGAAGTTCTCTTTGCTGTAAAGCTGCCTGAGTGAGGGCTGGTAAGGAATGTGGCTGCCTGAGTGAGGGCTGGTAGGGAATGTGGCTGCCTGATTGAGGGCTGGTAGGGAAGGTGGCTGCCTGAGTGAGGGCTGGTAGGGAATGTGGCTGCCTGAGTGAGGGCTGGTAGGGAATGTGGCTGCCTGAGTGAGGGCTGGTAGGGAATGTGGCTGCCTGAGTGAGGGCTGGTAGGGAATGTGGCTGCCTGAGTGAGGGCTGGTAGGGAATGTGGCTGCCTGAGTGAGGGCTGGTAGGGAATGTGGCTGCCTGAGTGAGGGCTGGTAGGGAATGTGGCTGCCTGAGTGAGGGCTGGTAGGGAATGTGGCTGCCTGAGTGAGGGCTGGTAAGGAATGTGGCTGCCTGAGTGAGGGCTGGTAGGGAATGTGGCTGCCTGAGTGAGGGCTGGTAGGGAATGTGGCTGCCTGAGTGAGGGCTGGTAGGGAATGTGGCTGCCTGAGTGAGGGCTGGTAGGGAATGTGGCTGCCTGAGTGAGGGCTGGTAGGGAATGTGGCTGCCTGAGTGAGGGCTGGTAGGGAATGTGGCTGCCTGAGTGAGGGCTGGTAGGGAATGTGGCTGCCTGAGTGAGGGCTGGTAGGGAATGTGGCTGCCTGAGTGAGGGCTGGTAGGGAATGTGGCTGCCTGAGTGAGGGCTGGTAGGGAATGTGGCTGCCTGAGTGAGGGCTGGTAGGGAATGTGGCTGCCTGAGTGAGGGCTGGTAGGGAATGTGGCTGCCTGAGTGAGGGCTGGTAGGGAATGTGGCTGCCTGAGTGAGGGCTGGTAGGGAATGTGGCTGCCTGAGTGAGGGCTGGTAGGGAATGTGGCTGCCTGAGTGAGGGCTGGTAGGGAATGTGGCTGCCTGAGTGAGGGCTGGTAGGGAATGTGGCTGCCTGAGTGAGGGCTGGTAGGGAATGTGGCTGCCTGAGTGAGGGCTGGTAGGGAATGTGGCTGCCTGAGTGAGGGCTGGTAGGGAATGTGGCTGCCTGAGTGAGGGCTGGTAGGGAATGTGGCTGCCTGAGTGAGGGCTGGTAGGGAATGTGGCTGCCTGCTGGCTGAGTACAGCTGCCACACGTGATAGAAGCACGAAAGTGAATTGGTTATTATTGGACCGGCACATACAAGAGACTAGAGGCTGTTGCTGAAATCCAACTGAATGTATAAACCGAACTGACTTTAATAACATATTATACCAGGCGTCAGCAGGTTCTTTAGATCGGTGAGGCTGAAAAAGTTAGTAGTATCAGACGAAACGGTACCACGGTATTCTAAAATGTTTGGTATCATGATATTACCATTGTAGTGGTATACCATGCAACACTACTGCAAAGTCAGATGCTGACAGCAACTAGTTCAATGATATTACCATTGTAGTGGTATACCATGCAACACTACTGCAAAGTCAGATGCTGACTGCCTCTGCTGAACAACCTTGAAATGACCATCGCTGTTCTGAAAAAGCAACGAGGCAGGCTACATTCTGTTCTCCTGTTCTGAAAAAGGCAACGAGGCAGGCTACATTCTGTTCTCCTGTTCTGAAAAAGGCAACGAGGCAGGCTACATTCTGTTCTCCTGTTCTGAAAAAGGCAACGAGGCAGGCTACATTCTGTTCTCCTGTTCTGAAAAAGGCAACGAGGCAGGCTACATTCTGTTCTCCTGTTCTGAAAAAGGCAACGAGGCTGGCTACATTCTGTTCCCCTAAAAAAAGTGTGACTTCTGATATTTTGTTGTCTCTCGGTTTTCACTTCCAATTTCTTTGTCAACATATGTAGGCCTATGTACATACGTACCAATCCATCAGATCTCTCCCTCAGGGGAGTGATGGACAGTAAGTTATTAGCAGCACAACGTGCTACCATGTGTGATGAAGAACAACTTAGACAAGTAGTCAAGTGAGTTTTTAACAATGGCTATTAAACCTAATCAATATTTATTATTTTTAGACAATCAAGTACATTTATTTTTATTTGTTCCTTGTCAGAGGAGGAACATAGAAAATGATCTTGCATTGAAGATACATAGCTAGGAGATGATACCCTTCTTAGCTAGGAGACTATATTCATAGATCCAAACTTTTGACCTCTAACCTGTCGGCGTCATGAAGCAATACAATTTGCTGAATGTTGTCAGTATGTATTTACTTTGTTCCAGGTTATGATGAAATGCAAATAAGAAAATCCCTTCTGACATGGAAAATGCACAGTTCTACAGATGATGCAATATTAACACAGAACTGGACCTTATAGACTCAGTTATACAGACAGTTTAGAGGTTCAGCTCTGGGCTAGGCTCAACATATACACAAAAGTATGTGAACACCCCTTCAAATTAGTGGATTCGGCCATTTCAGCAACATCCTTTGCTGACAGGTACATAAAAATCGAGCACACCGCCATGCAATCTCAATAGACAAACATTGGCAGTAGAATGGCCTAACTGACGAGCTCGGTAACATTCAACGAGGCACTGTCATATGATGCCACCTTCCCAACGTCTAGGAGCAACAATGGCTCAGCCGCGAAGTGGCAGGCCACACAAGTTCACAGAACAGGACCGCCGAGTGCTGAAGTGTGTAGCTTGTATAAATCGTCTGTCCTCGGTTGCAACACTCACTCCCGAGTTCCAAGCTGCCTCTGGAAGCAACGTCAGCACTAGAACTGTTCGTCGGGAGCTTCATGAAATGGGTTTCCATGGCCGAGCAGCAGCACACAAGCCTAAGATCACCATGCGCAATGCCAAGCGTCGGCTGGACTAGTATAAAGCTCACCGCCATTGGACTCTGGAGCAGTAGTAATGTGTTCTCTGGCGTGATGAATCACGCTTCACCACCTGGCAGACGACGGACGAATCTGGGTTTGGTGGGTGCCAGGAGAACACTACCCGCACCAATGCATAGTAGTGCCAACCGTAAAGTTTGGTGGAAGAGAAATAATGGTCTGGTGCTGTTTTTCATGGTTTGGGCCCCTTATTTCAAGTGAAGGGAACGCTATAGTATAGAATGACATTCTGGACGATTATGTGCTTCCAACTTTGTGGCAATAGTTTGGGGAAGGCCCTTTCCCGTTTCAGCATGACAATGCCACCGTGCACAAAGCGAGGCCCACACAGAAATGGTTTGTCGAGATCAGTGTGGAAGAACTTGACTGGCCTGCACAGAGCCCTGACTTCAACCCCATCGAACACCTTTGGGATAAAATGGAATGCCAAATAATGCCCAACGTCAGCGCCTTACCTCACTAATGTGCTAGTGGTAGAATGGAAGCTGTGGTAGAATGGAAGTCCCCACAGCAATGTTCCAACATCTAGTAGAAATCCTTCCCAGAAGAGTGGAGGCTGTTATAGCAGCAAAAAGGGGGGGGGGGGGGGGGGGGGTGCAACTCCATATTAATACCCAGCAAACCAAAAGGCATATCCTGTTATCAGTCAGCAAACCAAAAGGCATATCCTGTTATCAGTCAGCAAACCAAAAGGCATATCCTGTTATCAATCAGCAAACCAAAAGGCATATCCTGTTATCAGTCAGCAAACCAAAAGGCATATCCTGTTATCAGTCAGCAAACCAAAAGGCATATCCTGTTATCAGTCAGCAAACCAAAAGGCATTTCCTGTTATTGAACATGCAACTCCTGTAATAAAGCCGCCAATAAAACTTCATTTTCATACATTTACCAAAATGTAATTCTCGGAAAACACCCTTCTTAACCTAATGCGAGCAGTTGTGATAGAGATTAAAATCTCTGTTAGAATTTTAGAAAGAGGGGGAATATAATAGCAACAGCTAGCAGGGGTTGCTAATATGACTAGGATTGAGCCTTTGGCTTCTGGACAACGAAAGAACAGTATAAACCAGATAAGTAAAAAATAAAAAAGTAACAAATAATTAAAGAGCTTCAGTAAAATAACAACAGCGAGGCTATATACAGGGTATTACGGTACAGAGTCAATGTGGAGGCTATATACAGGGTATTACGGTACAGAGTCAATGTGGAGGCTATATACAGGGTATTACGGTACAGAGTCAATGTGGAGGCTATATACAGGGTATTACGGTACAGAGTCAATGTGGAGGCTATATACAGGGTATTACGGTACAGAGTCAATGTGGAGGCTATATACATGGGGTACCGGTACAGAGTCAATGTGGAGGCTATATACAGGGTATTACGGTACAGAGTCAATGTGGAGGCTATATACAGGGTATTACGGTACAGAGTCAATGTGGAGGCTATATACAGGGGGTACCGGTACAGAGTCAATGTGGAGACTACCGTAATACCCTGTATATAACCTCCACATTGTATATACAGGGTATTACGGTACAATGTGGAGGTTATATACAGGGTATTACGGTAGTCTCCACATTGACTCTGTACCGGTACCCCCTGTATATAGCCTCCACATTGACTCTGTACGGTACAATGTGGAGGCTATATACAGGGGGTACCGGTACAGAGTCAATGTGGAGGCTATATACAGGGGGTACCGGTACAGAGTCAATGTGGAGGCTATATACAGGGGTAACGGTACAGAGTCAATGTGGAGGTTATATACAGGGGGTACTGGTACAGAGTCAATGTGGAGGCTATATACAGGTGGTACTGGTACAGAGTCAATGAGCAGGGGCACCGGTTAGTCGAGGTAATATGTACAGTTGAAAGTTAACATACACCTTAGCCAAATACATTTAAACTCAGTTTCATAATTCCTGACATTTAATCCTAGTAAAAAATCCCTGTCTTAGGTCAGTTAGGATCACCACTTTATTTTAAGAATGTGAAATGTCAGAATAATAGTAGAGAGAATTATTTATTTCAGCTTTTATTTATTTCATCACATTCCCAGTGGGTCAGAAGTTTACATACAATCAATTAGTATTTGGTAGCATTGCCTTTACAATGTTTAACTTGAGTCAAACGTATCAGGTAGCCTTCCATAAACTACCCACAATAAGTTGGGTGAATTTTGGCCCATTCCTCCTGCCTTGAGATGTTGCTTCAATATATCCACATAATTTTCCATCCTCATGCTGCCATCTATTTTGTGAAGTGCACCAGTCCCTCCTGCAGCAAAGCACCCCCACAACATGATGCTGCCACCCCCATGCTTCACGGTTGGGATGGTGTTCTTCGGCTTGCAAGCCTCCCCCTTTTCCCTCCAAACATAACAATGGTCATTATAGCCAAACAGTTATTTTTTTGTTTCATCAGACCAGAGGACATTTCTCAAAAAATTACTATCTTTGTCCCCATGTGCAGTTGCAAACCATAGTCTGGCTTTTTTATGGCGGTTTTGGAGCAGTGGCTTCTTCCTTGCTGAGAGGCCTTTCAGGTTATGTCGATATAGGACTCATTTTACTGTGGATATAGATACTTTTATACTTGTTTCCTCCAGCATCTTCACAAGGTCCTTTGCTGTTGTTCTGAGATTGATTTGCACTATTCACATCACTATTCACACTCTAGGAGACAACGTGTCTCCTTCCTGAGCGGTATGACGGCTGCATGGTCCCATGGTGTTTATACTTGCGTACTATTGTTTGTACAGATGAACGTGGTACCTTCGGGCGTTTGGAAATTGCTCCCAAGGATGAACCAGACTTGTGGTAGTCTACGATTTTCCCATGATAAGCAAAGAGGCACTGAGTTTGAAGGTAGGCCTTGAAATACATCCAGAGGTACACCTCAAATTGTCTCAAATTATGTCAATTAGCCTATCAGAAGCTTCTAAAGCCATGACATCATTTGAGAATTTTCCAAGCTGTTGAAAGGCACAGTCAAATTAGTGTATGTAAACTTCTGAGCCACTGGAATTGTGATACAGTGAAATAATCTGTCTGTAAATAATTGTTGGAACAATTACTTGTGTCATGCACAAAGTAGATGTTCTAATTGACTTGCCAAAACTATAGTTTGTTTTAACAAGAAATGTGTGGAGTGGTTTAAAAACGAGTTAATGACTCCAACCTAAGTGCATTTAAACTTCTGACTTCAACTGTAGGTAGAATTAAAGTGACTATGCAAACATAATAAACAGAGAGTAGCAGTTGCATAAAGAGGAGGGGGGGGGGGAATGCAAATAGTCTGGGTAGATATTTGATTAGCTGTAATAGGAGTCTTATGGCTTGGGGGGTAGAAGCTGTTAAGAAGTCTTTTTGACCTAGACTTGGCACTCCGGTACTGTTGTTGTGCGGTAGCAGAGAGAACAGTTTATGAATACAAGTTTAACCTATTTGTATCTATTTGGATCTATTTGCTAGTTAACAATGCTGAACAGTTGAAGTATGGCCACCTTTCTGTCTATCTCCGACTGTTTGAACAGCATACTAGACTGTCCACTTTGTTCAGATGTTGAAATCAAGTGGCCTACCACATTTCTCACAATGAGAACGAGTTGCCATATCCTTATATAAAACTGTGTTTTATGCTTTTTGCACATTTATAAAAATAGACTAGACAGCTAGTATAACAGTCTTTGGCTAAAATGCTGCTAGCGGTACGTGTTACCTCAATGCTGTGCTCGACAAACTGAGGATTCATGTCCCAAAAATCAATGTTCATGGATACTCCCGTTGTAGTAGTGTTTACTCTGCACGTAATTTGAGGAGTTGAGACATAAAAAGGCTATCAGTAGAAAGGTCAACTTCTCCTCCATTACCGTAAAATGATTTCTCAAGGGTGGGACTAAAAATAAAATAAAATAAAAAATAACTCATGTAAAAATGTATACAGGTTCAGAACCTTTTTGAAACATCACAGTTGACAAATATACATCAAAACTGGATGGTCTTCAGAGATAAGATGGGAGGGGTTGAGGGAGGCTGAATGCTGGGACTGGATGGTCTTCAGAGATAAGATGGGAGGGGTTGAGGGAGGCTGAATGCTGGGACTGGATGGTCTTCAGAGATAAGATGGGAGGGGTTGAGGGAGGCTGAATGCTGGGACTGGATGGTCTTCAGAGATAAGATGGGAGGGGTTGAGGGAGGCTGAATGCTGGGACTGGATGGTCTTCAGAGATAAGATGGGAGGGGTTGAGGTAGGCTGAAGGCTGGGACTGGATGGTCTTCAGAGATAAGATGGGAGGGGTTGAGGGAGGCTGAATGCTGGGACTGGATGGTCTTCAGAGATAAGATGGGAGGGGTTGAGGGAGGCTGAATGCTGGGACTGGATGGTCTTCAGAGATAAGATGGGAGGGGTTGAGGTAGGCTGAAGGCTGGGACTGGATGGTCTTCAGAGATAAGATGGGCGGGGTTGAGGGAGGCTGAATGAATGGGCCTAAAAAACAAACAAACGATAACTATTGGAAAATAGACTGTGTCCTTAAAATGTATATAGTATGTATAAGCTGGAAGTAAAAGCCTAAAAGTTGTTGTCCATTAGTTTACTCCAATTAGGGGAGGGGTGGTTAGGGGAATATATATATATAATTATTTTTTTAATCCGGGGGATTGGAAATGATGCAGACAAGTACATTTATAGAAGCCACAATCTGCAATATTAAAGCTGATCTACCCACTAAAAATTTTTTTTTTTTTTTTTTAAGGCTCAATGCAACACAGTCATGAAGAGGCCATGAAAATGCCTCTTACCCCACAGGAGGCTGAAAAGATTCAGCATGGGCCTATAGATAATTATTAATAAGTTATAAATTAGTTAACCAATAGCTACTCGGACTATCTGTGTTGACCATTTTTGCAATACCTCTTGAAATCATCAACATACGCTACTGTTTATTATCTATCCTGTTGCCTAGTCACTTTATCCCTACCTATATGTACATATCTACCTCAATGACCTAGTACCCCTGCACATGGACTCGGTACTGGCACCCTGTGTATACGGCCAAGTTATTATGGACTCGGTACTGGCACCCTGTGTATACGGCCAAGTTATTATGGACTTGGTACTGGCAGCCTGTGTATACGGCCAAGTTATTATGGACTCGGTACTGGCACCCCGTGTATATAGCCAAGTTATTATGGACTCGGTACTGGCACCCCGTGTATATAGCCAAGTTATTATGGACTCGGTACTGGTACCCCGTGTATATAGCCAAGTTATTATGGACTCGGTACTGGTACCCCGTGTATATAGCCAAGTTATTATGGACTCGGTACTGGTACCCTGTGTATATAGCCAAGTTATTATGGACTCGGTACTGGTACCCTGTGTATATAGCAAAGTTATTATGGACTCGGTACTGGTACCCCGTGTATACGGCCAAGTTATCTTTACTCATTGTGGATTTATTCCTATTATTTTTTCTCTGTGTGTTTACCTTTAACTCTGCACTGTTGGAAAAGGACCCGTATGTAAGAGTTTCACTGTTAGTCTACACACCTGTTGTTGACGAGGCATGTGGCCAATAAAATTTGACTTGATTTTGTGAGTGGCAGGGGGAGGGGCTTGATGAATGGGTGTGTAAAACAGAGAGAAAGAGGCCAAAAGCTCTCAAAATAAGCATAATGCTTTTCTATGGGCTTGTCATCTACCCTCCCGCCTTCGGTACAATGACTCCCATTGTTAGGGTGCAGACGTGAACATCATTATATCCAGATCTCTGGTGTAAATGAGAAGGTGCACACAACACAGGAGTGAAGGAGACGAGACCAAAAACACAACATGAGAACAAGCCGACAAACACTCATTAAAAAAAACATCAAAAGAACTTGATTCTTGCCTGCGATACAGGCATTTGGAATGTTGTACAAAACAACATTAATTTGAAATCGCCCAGCCCTAGCTGAGATCTGGTGACAGGAACACACCTCTATTTTAGCACTTGCCAGTACATTGTTTGAAAACTGCATGGACATGCCATTAGCCCTTGCTTTACATCTGAATATAAACATGCCTGGATTAGCCTAAAATGCCTTGTATTTCGTCAGAAGTCATTACTCATTTATCTGGACTTAATAAGGACATTCATTGATCAGTTAATTAACAGAAGTACCTACGAAAGGGCTTTGGCACAGTAGCTGTCAGTTAGCTACTTACCCACAACTACCCACTTAATTTACTAGCTGACAACAAAAAAAAGCTATAGGTATAACGTTAGCTAGGTACGGCACTTTAGATCCACTTACCCCCCAAAAATTACATTCTGCAATTACTGCGTCCAAAATACCACAGTCGACTGCAGTTATTACACTTTTACTGCAGTTTCAAAACAGAGATCATTTTTTTGCAATGTCTCAAAGCCATCATTAGAAACCGTTCGGTTTGGAGCTGTATTTGTTAGCCAAGCTAGTCTATATCAACATCATTGTTTGATCATATATTAAAGCTACATCACCTCCAGCTGGTTAACGTTAGTAGACAAAACATCAATCAGTCTGTTTTGCATGCTCCAATCGTGTCTAAGTAACGTTAGTTAGCAAGTTATATACGATTCATTCACGATAACTCACCTGTAAAGCGGTGATTCCTGCCTCGGTAGTGTTACATCAAAGGAGTTCGCTAGAGGGGCATCTCTTGGCAGAGCAGTATTGTTTTCCTACTATGCACGTCGATATTGTACTTGATGTGAGAGGAAAAGGCGATCTCTGTAGAAATACAAGTGAACTGCTAATGCTAGCTTTTTGAAGACCACTACCGGTACAAAGGTCGTTTGGTCACATGGTTTGGAAGAGGGTGCATGTCAGCTGACCAAATGTTGGATACTTGATTTTGTAGCTTGCTAGCTGTCTTGTTACGCAAACTATCTATTTCCATCAAAACTAGCTAAGTCAATTATCGTTAGTCTGAAATGATGCCGATTGTTTGGTGTGAAACATCACCACAAACATTTAATTGGCCAAGTTGATACAAGCGTAAGCGCTGCGTGTTCGCCCATAGAGAAGACTGGGCTAGTCTTTATTTGTTTTTGTTTATCTGAAAAATTTAAATCCGCGCCAGAATCTATCGATATTGTGACACCATGTGTCACTTTTTCGCGAACTCGGCCATTGTTTCATATTTGGTTAAATTGTAGCTGATTCCTAAAAAAAGAATTCCAAAACGTTCCAGAATGATAAAACAACTTCCGCATTCCGGTGTGACATTTAAGGGATCTGGATAAGTTACCTGCAGCAATGTAGCTATGTGAAAAAAATGACTTCTCCCAAAATAATTTCATTGTAAAGTGTTCTGAAAAAAAATGATATTAGTCAGTACATTTGTGCTCTCATCCCACTAACGTTATACATGTGAATTTTGCCTCAAAAATGCCAAGTTACTTTCACCAATATCTAGCAAAGTGTTGATGGTCCCTAACTTTGATGTCGCTAGCCCGGCAGCAACACATTCACTACCTAGTTAGTCGTGCAAGCTTTGAAAGAGGCGAACGTCAATTGATCTTGAACTCAACCACAACAGCAACATGACGACCGTAAGATGTGTTTTTGTTACATTGTCAAGTAGCTAGCTGGTGCTGAGATTGCAGTGCTTTGATACATATACAGCCTGAAACTAATGCCTGCAAAATCGTGTAAATGTTCCTTACAGGCCAGAACGTTTAATACAATTATATTTACACGTAGTCTACCGGTTGTCTGTGCGGTTTGTCCTGGAGACAAAATATCCACAGGAAACGAACTAGTTTACCTGTAGCGAAATGCTTGTGCTTATAGTTACGACAGTGCAGCAATATCTAATAAGTAATCTAACAATTACACAACATATACCCAAAACACACAAATCTAAGTAAGGAATGGGTCTAAGGCACTGCATCTCAGTGCTTGAGGCGTCACTATAGACACACTGGTTCGATTCCAGGCTGTATCACAACCAGCCGTGATTGGGACCCCCTAGGGCAGCGGACAGCGTCATCCGGGTTTGGCCGGTGTAGGCCGTAATTGTAAATAAGAATTTGTTCTTAATTGACTTGCCTAGTTAAATAAAGGTTCAAATAAATGTAAAAAATATATGTATATGTGGAGGTGCAATGTCAGAGCAGCATAGACTAAGATACAGTAGAATAGAATACAGTATATACATATGAAATGAGTAATGCAAGATATGTAAACATTATTAAAGTGACTAGTGTTCCATTTATTAAAGTGGCCAATGATTTCAAGTCTGTGTATGTCGGCTGCAGCCTCTGTGCTAGTGATGGCTATTTAAAAGTCTGATGGCCTTGAGATAGAAGCTGTTTTTCAGTCTCTCGGTCCCAGGTTTGATGCACCTGTACTGACCTCGCCTTCTGGAAGATAGCGGGGTGAACAGGCAGTGGCTCGGGTGGTGGTTGTCCTTGATGATTTTTTTGGCCTTCCTGCGACATTGGGTGCTGTAGGTGTCATGGAGGGCAGGTAATTTGCCCCCTGTGATGCGTTGTTGCGCTTCCTTCACCACACTGTCTGTGTCGGTGGACCATTTCAGTTTGTCAGTGATGTGTACACCGAGGAACTTAACTTTCTACCTTCTCCACCGCTGTCCCGTCGATGTGGATGGGGGGATGCTCCCTCTGCTGTTTCCTGAAGTCCATGATCGTCTTTGTTTTGTTGATGTTGAGTGAGAGGTTGTTTTCGCGGCACCACACTCCCGTAACCCTCACCTCCTCCCTGTAGGCTGTCTCGTTGTTGGTAATCAAGCCTACCACTGTAGTGTTGTCTGCAAACTTGATGATTGAATTGGAGGCGTGCGTGGCCACGCAATCATGGGTGAACGGAATACAGAAGGGGCCTGAGCATGCACCCTTGTGGGGCCCCAGTGTTGAGGATCAGCGAAGTGGATGTGTTGTTTCCTACTTTCACCACCTGGGGGCGGTCCATGAGGAAGTCCAGGACCCAATTGCACAGGGTGGGGTTCAGACCCAGGGCCTCAAGCTTAATGATGAGCTTTGAGGGTACTATGGTGTTGAATGCTAAGCTATAGTCAATGAACAGCATTCTTACATAGGTATTCCTCTTGTCCACATGGGATAGGGCAGTGTGATGGCGATTGCATCGTCTGTGGACCTATTGGGGCAGTAAGCAAATTTAAGTGGGTGGCAGGGTGGCAGGTAAGATGGAGGTGAATTGATCCTTGACTAGTCTCTCAAAGCACTTCATGATGACAGAGTTGAGTGCTACAGGGCAATAGTCATTTAGTTCATTTAGTTCAGTTTTGCATTCTTGGGTACAGGAACAATTGTGGCCGTTTTGAAGCATGTAGGGACAGCAGACTGGAATTGGGAGAGATTGAATATGTCCGTAAACACACCAACCAGCTGGTCTTGGTCTGTGCATGCTCTGAGGACGTGGCTAGGGATGCCGTCTGGACCAGAAGCCTTGCGAGGGTTAACACATTTAAATGTCATACTCACATCGGCCACAGAGAAGGAGAGCCCACAGTCGTTGGTAGCGGGCCGGCGTCGGTGGAGCTGTGTTATCCCCAAAGTGGGTGAAGAAGCTGTTTAGCTTGTCCAGAAGCAAGACGTTAGTGTCCGCGACATGGCTAATTTTCCTTTTGTAGTTTGTGATTGTCTTTAGACCCTGCCACATACATCTCGTGTCTGAGACGTTTTTCAGCGACAGGGTCTGGGAGACTAGTCAGGATCGAGGGAAAGATGAACGAAGCAAAGTACAGAGAGATCCTTGATGAAAACCTGCTCCATAGGTCTCAGGATCTCAGACTGGGGCGAAGGTTCACCTTCCAATAGGACAACGACCCTAAGCACACAACCAAGACAACACAGGAGTAGCTTCGGGACCAGTCTCTAAATGACCTTGAGTGGCCCAGCCAGTGCCCGGACTTGAACCCGATCGAACACCTGAAAATAGCTGTGCAGCGACGTTCCCCATCCAACCTGAAAGAGCTTGAGAAGATCTGCAGAGAAGAATGGGAGAAATTCCCCAAATACAGGTGTGCCAAGCTTATAGTATCATACCCAAGAAGACTCGAGGCTGTTTATCACTGCCAAAGGTGCTTCAACAAAGTACTGAGTAAAGGCTCTGAATATTTCAGTCTTTTTATTTGTAATACATTTGCCAAAAAGTTATATAAACCTGTTTTTGCTTTGTCATTATGGGTTATTGTGTTTTAGATTGATGAGGGGGAAATAAATATTTAATCAATTTTAGAATAAGTCTGTAACGTAACAAAATATGGCAAAAGTCCAGGGGTCGGAATACTTTCCGAATGCACTGTATAAACTACAGAGTCAAAGCATTTATCCCAAGACCAATGCAGTGTGATCACTGTGAAGCATTTGGTTATGTAGCAAGTGTTTGCAGAAGGGAGAAGACAAGATGTCCAAGTTGTGGGAAAGATCATGTCATGTGTAATAAAAGTGATGAAAATGTGACGTTGTAACTGTGGAGGGAACCATGAAGCCACGTCTCTGGAATGCCCCACAAGAAGGAAAGACAACGAGGTGCCCAAAGACAGGGCTGTCCAGAGCATTTCATATGCAACAGATGTTAAAAGGGTTGAGGGTTTGAATGGTGCTCCTGGAGAGTCCATGGTGGTGGACACTTTCACTGCAGAGCCGAATATATTGATCAAAGTCACCTTGTCCGAGAGAGATTTACATGGGTATCAAAATGTCACTCCAGGGTAAGCCTACACGAAACCCAGCCCTTATTTAAGTGTTTCTAAAATCCCTTATGGGGAAAATGAATGTTGGAAAAAACGATTGGAACCATTTCCCTGTTTGACCGCTAGATTTCATGGGTATTATGACATCACCACTGTGGGGCTCTATAGGTTAACAATACTTTCCTGTGGATATTTTGTCTCAAATTTCAAGCAGCTGAAGAACAAATTAAACCGCACAGACAACCGATGTAGAGTACATTTAAATGTCATTTTATTCAACATTCTGGCTTGTAAGGAACATTTTACATGATTTTTCAGCCATTAGTTTAAGGCTGTATATGCCAATTAATTGTGTATTACAGCCTGATTTTATTACAGCCTGATTTAATCAAACGAATACATAGCTAGCTAGCTTAGCTAGTCATTGCTTGCTAACTGGTTAGCTGTCCCATACTAGCATGAGAATGACACACAACCCCTGGAATATGAATCATTTTGTGAACTATTCCCACAGAAGCACGAATTCTTTGTGGACATGACATGTGAGGGATGCTCTGGGGCAGTCACCCGAGTCCTCAATAAACTGGGTGAGTAGCTAAATGTCACCCGAGTCCTCAATAAACTGGGTGAGTAGCTAAATGTCACCCGAGTACTCAATAAACTGGTTGAGTCGCTAAATGTCACCCGAGTCCTCAATAAACTGGGTGAGTCGCTAAATGTCACCCGAGTCCTCAATAAACTGGGTGAGTCGCTAAATGTCACCCGAGTCCTCAATAAACTGGGTGGGTAGCTAAATGTCACCCGAGTCCTCAATAAACTGGGTGAGTCGCTAAATGTCACATCAAATCCAGCTTCCTGGAACATCTCTTAAACAACACACACACAGGCTCACACACTTTGTTGAGAATGGTGTGCTTTGGTTTAGCTAAATTCAACAAATATAGATTACTTGTGTCATATTGACTGGCTTGCTAAAATTGTTTTATTTTCTCTTTCTGTCTTATTTGTTGGCGTAAGGTGGTGTCCAATTTGAGATCGACCTCCCCAACAAGAAGGTTTTCATTGAGTCTGACAAGGACACGGACGTGCTTCTGGAAACACTTAAGAAGACTGGAAAGGCAGCTAACTACATCGGCCCCAAGTGACGAATCATCCTCTTTTCTCTATAGAACAGGTGAACTCTAAATATATTAAGTGACAGTCAATTCAATATCGAACAAACTTCCCATTCATCCCTACAGCTCCTTCCTCTTCTCACCATCGCAACCTGTTTAGCCTTATCGTGTCCTTGTTTCTGTGTGTTAGCTGTTGGTTGGTGCTGATATGAAGGATGATCATGAGAAGAAAGAACCCTGGCTGACATGTCTTCATGGACCACTGGAATGAGCTTGCACTGCCAAGCTGTCCACTTTCAGTAATTTAAGCACTATTATTTATGTGTCCCAAATGCCACTATAAAGGCCCAGGTCCAAAGTAGGGCACTGTATACGGAATAGAGTACCCTTTTGGGACGAATCCACTGTGAATATCCAGTGTGATTGATGCGCAGGATAAAATATATCATGTTATCTAAATGGGTTAACTTTACCGCAGGGAAATGAAAGGATGTAAAGATCGCTGTCTCTGCTTTGTCTTAATGAAAGCACCAATTGTAATTCACATTGATTTGGGGGGTACGGCAACCATCCTGTATTACGTTTTCCTTTCTCTGTCTGAATATTGTTCATGTTTACCCACATGTCAAATAAAAAAGAACGGTGATTCTAGACACCTGTCCTCTTATTTTTTATTTTCACACATAGTCAAACCTTCTGCGGAAGTCCTAAAGAGCTGTTTGTTATCCCAAGAAAATACTGCTAATTTGCATAAGCAATAATAAAAACAAAATTGGTCCGCATACAAGTTCTGACGAGTAACATATTATTTTAGTTTGGAGATGTCTTGCCAGGTTGTATGATGTGACTGCCACTAGGTGGTAGTGTTGGTTCTTGGTTTAATTTGACAGGAGGATCCCGCCCCTTTTTCATCGATTGTGTGGAATTCGACTTCAGTTTCTGGCGCAATGTCCTTCAGCCGTGCAAATGCCAACATCAGCCGTTTTCGTCAAAGATAAATGATTGAGCTGCAATTAGTAGATTTGTAAATCATATAGCTTTTTCATGCTTATTCTGAAGGGGTAAGAGTGTTATGTAGTTTATTCGAAAAAAATAATTTTTTAAGAAGACATGGTATGAGACACGATATACTATCTCTGAGACAATTTGCGATTGAGTCCGCGGTGCTATGACAGGCGAACCATCCCTTACCCCTATGTTAGTTGGTACAATCCGAACAGGACCTTCCACAAGTCCCAGGACAACGGACACTACCAATTCATAAAAGAGGGTGGCACAGCAGATGTAGAAAGACCACCCAAGATATCTGAACATCAGTGATGACTGCTCTTCGATGGACACCAGGAAGAGGATTACAGTACTGGTACACAGGACCACTTGGAGGGATAGAACAAAAAAACATTGAAAACTTAATAATATATTGACAGAGAGGAAAATCAAAATAGAATTGTATTTGTCACGTGCGCCGAATACAACAAGTGTAGACCCTACAGTGAAATGCTTACTGACAGGCCTTTAACCAACAACGCGTTAAGAAGTTTTAAGAAGAAAAAAAGTTTTTTAGGTAAAAACAAAATAGAAAATAAAAGTAACAAATAATTTAAAACATGAAGATAAAACACCTTCCAAGTATCAAATACATCTGGCTTATAAAAGCTGATCTTGCATCCCGATCACAAACAAATTCCCACCAAGCATGTATTGCAGCCAACAGAAATCAGCATGCATATAAACTAGCAAGTATTTTTTGACATCCTGGGCATTATGTAACCTGGAATACAAACTGATACTCCATTTAACCATACGGAGTATATCTGTTTGGATTCATATCAATCTGGATTCCACACCATGTCATAATGCTCTAATGTAGTGACAAATCCTTAAGCGTGCACAAACACCTACCTGAGACATATTTCATAGCCTACCTGAGATAATATTTCATAGCCTACCTGAGATAATACCGAGGAGTAGTGCAGCAATGACTCTCCTACCACTGTCTAGAGCTGGTCTGATAGTGAAGAGAGCAGCAAAGGAGAGAGCACTGGAGCCAGAGAGGAATATCCAAGACAAACTATATGTACCTGATAATGAATCAAATAGGTACTTATAAAATATCTGACGTTCATGCCATCAACTTAGCCTATGTTGACATTTGTACACATAGTAGTAGGCAGACAGTCAGCCATTTCAGGTACATGTTTGTGTTATTTAGAGAGACCATTTTAAAAAGAGACTAGGCCTCAAGTTATAATAATGCTGTAATTGTAGTTATATACCGCAATTGAAGTTATATACTTTAATTGTAGTGCTACATTGACCTGTTCTCGTTCTCGTGAATAAAACAAATGTGTACGTCAAGGTAGCCCAGTTTAATGAATAGCCCACATTCATCACATCTTGTGAGTGGGAGACTGCTGCCTGACAAGATGTGCTTACCCTGAAGAAAGAGCCTGATGTCATAACGCTTTGAGTTTGATGACAGTATGTCACACATACACTACTACCAACATACTGTCACAGTGGCCCAATTGTTCTCTTGTACAGTGGTTTGGAATAGCACTGCATGCATCCCAAATGGCACCCTTATTCCCCCCCGATAGCGTAGCGCTCTATAGGCCTCCGGTCAAAAGTAGTGCACTATAATGGGAATATGGTGCGATTAGGGATGTAGTCACTCTCCCTCCACAAAAGGACACCATGTAACGGCAACGTTGTTCACCCGTCCATGCTGGGAACACGGTGCAACTGGAGAAGCCTTCGTAGCTGTTGCAGAGCCTAAAACAAGGCATTGTCCCCCCCCCCCCCCCCCCCCCCCGCACATTGACTCTGTACCGGTACCCCCACTGTATATAGTCTCACTATTGTTATTTTACTGCTGCTCTTTAATTACTTGTTCATTTTATTTCTTATTCTTGTTCATATTCTTTATTATTATTAGAGACATAGATACATTTAGAGACATAGAGACATTTAGAGACATAGAGATATTGTTTTTGTATTCATGTTTGTATGGGTAGCCTAGTGGTTAGAGCGTTGGACTAGTAACCGGAAGGTTGCAAGTTCAAATCCCCGAGCTGACAAGGTACAAATCTGTCATTCTGCCCCTGAATAGGCAGTTAACCCACTGTTCCTAGGCCGTCATTGAAAATAAGAATTTGTTCTTAACTGACTTGCCTAGTTAAATAAACCGTGGGGGCACACAGGCACTCGCTGGTCCCCTCCGGTTGGACCAGCCACTGTGGGGGCACACAGGCACTCGCTGGTCCTCTTTCAAGCAGCTCAGTCAGATGAATTCATTACTGGAAGATCAGGGACAGCCTTTCAGTTTACACGTTATAGCCTGATCTGATTGAAATGGTTAGGCTTCTTTGGTTCAGAAATGGTTGTGTCCAATGACAGCCTTGGATCTTTGTGTTCCTGCATTCAGAATGTGATGTGTATTCCGTTCTATCAATGATATCACGTTTATTCTATCACAAATGATACTGGCTTAGCTAGACGGTCACAAATACAGTCTATTTTCTTTTGTGATTTTGCCAAACGTTGTCCAATGTTGGCAGGTATATCTGGGAACACATGCTTATTAAATACTTTGTTATTGTAAAAAATAATCTGTATTGCTTTCATCCACAAAATAATGAAGGCTAGTGACAATTATAACGCTTCACTCAACTTATTAATTGCAGAAGGAGATCTATGGAAACAGGGAGACTTATTTTTGTAATTCATACAATTTTTTTTTTTTATATATTTCTAAATAAAAAAAATAAAAGTAATAATAATAATTTATAAATAAATACATTTGCGACTGAATGAATCAAACAGTAATTAAACACGATATTAGGTAATAGATAAGATAACTTACTGTAGGTGTTGTGAAAATGTACATAAAAATATTTGTCCCTTTTTGGAATTCCTGCAACCCAAGACTGTTGCTTGTTTAATATAGAGACTGATTGATGAGCTATGATTGAATAATTGGCTGTTCCATCAAGTGTCTCAACAGCTTAGATAGGAAATCCCAGGGAGGTACAGTAAATTCACCCTCCTCTCACTACCCTGTCTGACTCTTTCCTGAGTTGACCAGAGAGGCCGTCCTCCCGAGGGGAGGGAAACGCTCCTGTTAGATCCTGTGGTCCCTGCCAAAGGAAACAGAAATCTGACTTATCGAGAATTTAGTTAAATGTGCATATTGAGTGCTGAGAGTAAATATGCAACAGTGGGCATACAGACATGGTTGGATTGGCTGAAATAGTATTTATTTTCTGCACTGCCCACGTCATTAGATTTAATTCAAATCTAAATCAAATCACATTTTATTATTCACATACGCTGAATACAACTGGTGTCGACCTTACAGTGAAATGCTGAATACAACTGGTGTAGTAGACCGTACAGTGAAATGCTGAATACAACAGGTGTAGTAGACCGTACAGTGAAATGCTGAATACAACAGGTGTAGTAGACCTTACAGTGAAATGCTGAATACAACTGGTGTCGACCTTACAGTGAAATGCTGAATACAACAGGTGTAGTAGACCTTACAGTGAAATGCTGAATACAACAGGTGTAGTAGACCTTACAGTGAAATGCTGAATACAACAGGTGTAGTAGACCTTATAGTGAAATGCTGAATACAACAGGTGTAGTAGACCTTACAGTGAAATGCTGAATACAGCAGGTGTAGGTAGACCTTACAGTGAAATGCTGAATACAACAGGTTAGACCTTACAGTGAAATGCCGAATACAGCAGGTGTAGGTAGACCTTACAGTGAAATGCTGAATACAACAGGTTAGACCTTACAGTGAAATGCTGAATACAGCAGGTGTAGGTAGACCTTACAGTGAAATGCTGAATACAACAGGTGTAGTAGACCTTACAGTGAAATGCTGAATACAACAGGTGTAGTAGACCTTATAGTGAAATGCTGAATACAACAGGTGTAGTAGACCTTACAGTGAAATGCTGAATACAGCAGGTGTAGTAGACCTTACAGTGAAATGCTGAATACAGCTGGTGTCGACCTTACAGTGAAATGCTGAATACAACTGGTGTCGACCTTACAGTGAAATGCCGAATACAACTGGTGTAGTAGACCTTAGTGAAATGCTGAATACAACAGGTGTAGTAGACCTTACAGTGAAATGCCAAATACAACTGGTGTCGACCTTACAGTGAAATGCTGAATACAACAGGTTAGACCTTACAGTGAAATGCTGAATACAACAGGTGTAGTAGACCTTACAGTGAAATGCTGAATACAACAGGTTAGACCTTACAGTGAAATGCTGAATACAACAGGTTAGACCTTACAGTGAAATGCTGAATACAACAGGTTAGACCTTACAGTGAAATGCTGAATACAACAGGTTAGACCTTACAGTGAAATGCTGAATACAACTGGTGTAGACCTTACAGTGAAATGCTGAATACAACTGGTGTAGACCTTACAGTGAAATGCTCATTTACGAGCCCCTAACCAACAATGTAGTTAAAAAAAAAAAAATACAAACATGAATACAAAAATAATAATAATAATAAAGAATATGAACAAGAATAAGAAATACAATTAACAAGTAATTAAAGAGCAGCAGTAAAATAACAATAGTGAGACTATATACAGGGGGTACCGGTACAGAGTCAATGTGCTGGTGGCACCGGTTAGTCAAGGTAATTGAGGTAATATGTACATGTAGGTAGAGTTATTAAAATGACTGTATAGATGATAACAACAGAGAGTAGCAGTGACTAAATTCTGACTTTACACAGCCAACAATGGAACGCAATGAAGCCGAATATTAAAGCCACAATCTATAATTAGTTTACCAGCCAAACAGCAGCCTTGCCTCTTTAAATACCATTTCCTAGTATGATTGAAGGTGCACAAAATAAAGCGAATTAATTACTTAGTGATACTTTTTAGACAACATAAATCCAGTCCCAGCTGCTGCTGATGGATACTGTGAGGCCTGTCTTTTCAAACAAATACCAAGAATCAAACAGCATTTATTGTGTAGCTGCTGCAATGATGGACATTAGAACACCTTGGGCTTGTTCCGACGAGCTCACAGCAGTGATTTTCATTGCATTCCAACGTTGAATGTCTCCTCTGGCCAGGAAGGCTGATAGTGCTGCTGATAACGTGGAGCAGGTATACTGATCTCAGATCAGTGGTTTGTTTATACTTCCTCCTCTTCTAAAATCATGGCTCCATCTATAAAAATGGCAGCTGCAGACATGACACAGAGACGGATACAGACACAGAGACATTTAGAGACATTTAGAGACACGGAGACATTCGGACACATTTAGAGACACAGAGACATTTAGCGACATAGAGACATTTAGAGACATTTAGAGACATTTAGAGACATTTAGAGACACGGAGACATTTTGAGACACAGACATTCAGACACATTTAGAGACACAGAGACATTTCGAGACATTTCGAGACACAGAGACAATTACAGACAAAGAGACATTTAGAGACAGAGAAAATTAGAGAGAGAAATGTAGAGACCCAGAGACATTTAGAGACATAGAGACATTTAGAGACATGGACATTTAGAGACATAGAGACATTTATAGACAGAGACATTTAGAGACATAGAGACATTTAGAGACATGGACATTTAGAGACATAGAGACATTTATAGACAGAGACATTCAGAGACATTTAGAGACATAGAGACATTTATAGACATAGACATTTAGAGACATAGATACATTTAGAGACATAGATACATTTGTAGACAGAGACATTTAGAGATACAGAGACATTTAGTGACAGAGACATTTAGCAACATATAGATGGAGACATTTAGAGACAGAGACATTTAGAGACAGAGACATTTATAGACAGAGACATTTAGAGACATAGAGACATTTATAGACAGAGACATTTAGAGACAGAGACATTTAGAGACATAGAGACATTTATAGACAGAGACATTTAGAGACAGAGACATTTAGAGACATTTAGAGACATAGAGACATTTATAGACAGAGACATAGAGACATTTAGAGACATAGATACATTTGTAGACAGAGACATTTAGAGATACAGAGACATTTAGTGACAGAGACATTTAGCAACATATAGATGGAGACATTTAGAGACAGAGACATTTAGAGACAGAGACATTTATAGACAGAGACATTTAGAGACATAGAGACATTTATAGACAGAGACATTTAGAGACAGAGACATTTAGAGACATAGAGACATTTATAGACAGAGACATTTAGAGACAGAGACATTTAGAGACATTTAGAGACATAGAGACATTTATAGACAGAGACATAGAGACATTTAGAGACATAGAGACATTTATAGACAGAGACATTTAGAGACAGAGACATAGAGACATTTAGAGACATAGAGACATTTATAGACAGAGACATTTAGAGACAGAGACATTTAGAGACATTTAGAGACATAGAGACATTTATAGACAGAGACATAGAGACATTTAGAGACAGAGACATAGAGACATTTAGAGACATAGAGACATTTATAGACAGAGACATTTAGAGACAGAGACATAGAGACATTTAGAGACATAGAGACATTTATAGACAGAGACATTTAGAGACAGAGACATTTAGAGACATAGAGACATTTATAGACAGAGACATTTAGAGACAGAGACATTTAGAGACATAGAGACATTTATAGACAGAGACATTTAGAGACACAGAGACATTTGGAGAATCAGAGACATTTAGAGACAGAGACATTTAGCGACATATAGATGGAGACATTTAGAGACGGAGATATTTAGAGACATAGAGACATTTATAGACAGAGACAGTTAGAGACACAGAGACATTTAGAGACAGAGACATTTAGAGACAGAGACATTTAGCGACATATAGATGGAGACATTTAGAGACAGCGAAATGTAGAGACAGACCAATTTAGAGACATAGAGACATTTATAGACAGAGACATTTAGAGACATAGATACATTTAGAGACATAGAGACATTTAGAGACATAGAGACATTTGTAGACAGAGACATTTAGAGATACAGAGACATTTAGTGACAAGAGACATTTAGCGACATATAGCTGGAGACATTTAGAGACAGAGACATTTAGAGACAGAGACATTTAGAGACATAGAGACATTTATAGACAGACTGCTCTACTGCTCAAACAGAAGACAATAACAGACTCAGACTCTATCCGAGCCTCATAGAAAAAGACACCTTCAGACACAAGACAACTCCAGACACAGATTATCCTCTCATGCTCATGCAGACACTAACATAACACACACATAACCCCTATCAGAACTTCAAATAGAAAAAGACTAGCCTCTAGGAAGAACCCAAAATGGACAATGTGTTTATTTGAGAGAGTTGAAGCCACATGTGCTGTGACTGAAAGACATTGGAGTCATCCTAAAAATGGAATTAAGAACTCGGTACTGGTACCCTGTGTATATGGCCAAGTTATTATGGACTCGGTACTGGTACCCTGTGTATACGGCCAAGTAATTATGGACTCGGTACTGGTACCCTTTGTATACGGCCAAGTAATTATGGACTCGGTACTGGTACCCTGTGTATACGGCCAAGTTATTATGGACTCGGTACTGGTACCCTGTGTATACGGCCAAGTTATTATGGACTCGGTACTGGTACCCTGTGTATATAGCCAAGTTATTATGGACTCGGTACTGGCATCTCCTCTGTCCAGCTGGGCAGGATGTGAGCCAGGCCAGACCAGAACACCAAGCACAGGCTGTGATTCAGTACTCCCATACACCACGTCGTCAGAGTTTTAAACAGTGGGCTACGTCTGCAGACATTTCACTACTCAGAAGGACTAGTCGGCTGCCATGCTGGCAGCTAATCCTCAGTTATAGCCTGTTGAAAGGTCTCTTCACCTGTTGGACCGTAGTAAAAGATACTGTCCTATTTCAAGAATGGATAATGACTACTATTAGCTATATTAATGTAGCTAGAAGATCTGTCAGACAGTCTATAGGGTTTCACTGTTCTGCACTGTTCTTCACTGTCCTTGATAGTCATTTTAAGTAATCAATGCATTCTAGCTATTATCCCAGTCAGTTAATGGGAGAATGAAAGAACTGCAAAAATTGGTCTTCTTCTCTGCATCTTGCCAAAATAGATCTTCTTCTGTGCATCCTGCCAAAATAGGTCCTTTTATTTCTTGATAATCAAATACACTTTCTCTCTCAATATTAACAATTTGACATCTGTAGGCTAGTGAAGCCTAAAACACATCATGGATGGGCCTAAAAACTGCTCCACACGATGACATCACCGTCAGCGTCACCTGGTGTCCTCTGTGTGTCTCTGTGTAATTACAGAGAGTACAACTAACTGCCAATCAGTATAAGTCTCCAGGGTTACTATGTGGTCAGACAGACAGTTACGATAGCATGGCCTCAGAGTTGTTTGTGCGAGACATCACACACAGATATGGGACCAGGTTGGGGCAACAGAGCAAGAACAAAGAACATATTAGGGTGAGGGGGAAAACATTCTGCATAACAACATTCATGCATTTGATTGGATTAGTTTTGATATATTAGGATCCTCATTGGCCGATGCAAATAGCGACAGCTAGTCTTAGTGGGGTCTGACACATAACACAAAATTACATTACAGACAAAAGAGTTTACAATTGACACATATTTAAAACATTGACATATAGTTTGTGTGTGTATGTGTGTGTGTGTGTGTGTGTGTGTGTGTGTGTGTGTGTGTGTGTGTGTGTGTGTGTATGTGTGTGTGTGTGTGTGTGTATGTGTGTGTGTGTGTGTGTGTGTGTGTGTGTGTGTGTGTGTGTGTGTGTGTGTGTGTGTGTGTGTGTGTGTGTGTGTCTGTGTCTGTGTCACGTTCTGACCTTTATTTCCTTTGTTTTGTATTTATTTAGTATGGTCAGGGCGTGAGTTGGGGTGTGCAGTCTATGTTAGTTTTTCTATATTTTCAGTCTTTGTGTGTCTGCACCAGATAGAACTGTTTTGGTTGTCACTTTGTTGTTCTGTGTTTTTGAAGTGTTCAGTTTTTTATTAAAAAGATGAACACTAACCACGCTGCGCTTTCGTCCTCTCCTTCTTCCACCGACGACAACCCTTACAGAACCACCCACCAAAAAAGGACCAAGCAGCGTGGTAACAGGCAGCAGCAGCAGGAGCAGCGCTATAAGGAGGAATGGACATGGGAGGACATTCTGGACGGCAAGGGTTGCTACACATGGAAGGAGATCCTGGCTGGAAGGGATCGCCTCCCATGGGAACAGGTGGAGGCAGCCAGGAGAGCGGAGGCAGTAGGTAAAGGGAGCCAGCGCTTTGAGGGAACACGGCTGGCAAGGAAGCCCGAGAGGCAGCCCCAGAAATTTCTTGGGGGGGACACACGGGGAGTGTGGCGAGTTCAGGTAGGGGACCTGCGCCAACTTCCCGTGCTTACCGGAGAGCGAGAGGGACCGGGCAGGCACCGTGTTATGCGGTGGAGTGCACGGTGTCCCCGGTGCGTGTGCATGGCCCGGTGGGGTACATTCCAGCTCCTCGTATCGGCCGGGCTAGAGTGGGCATCGAGCCAGGTGCCATGAAGCCGGCTCTATGCATCTGGTCTCCAGTGCGTCTCCTCGGGCCGGCGTACATGGCACCAGCATGGTGTCCCCGGTTCGCCAGCATAGCCCAGTGCGGGCTATTCCACCTCGCCGCACTGGCCTGGCTAGGGAGAGCATTCAACCAGGTAAGGTTGGGCAGGCTCGGTGCTCAAGAGCTCCAGTGCGCCTGCACGGTCCAGTCTACCCAGTGCCACCTCCACGCACCAGCCCTCCGGTGGCAGCCCCCTGCACCAGGCTGTCTCTCCGTCTTCTCCCTACAGGTGCTCCCGCCTGTCCAGCGCTGCCAGATCCTTCCTCCTGCCCAGAGCCGCCAGAGTCTCCCGTCTGTCCTGAGCCACCAGAATCTCCCGTCTGTCCTGAGCCGCCAGAGTCTCCCGTCTGTCCTGAGCCGCCAGAGCCGCCAGTCTGTTCTGAGCCGCCCGTCTGTCCTGAGCCGCCAGCCAGCCAGGAGCCTCCAGGAGCCACCAGCCAGGAGCCACCAGAGCCGCCAGCCAGCCAGGAGGCGCCAGAGCCGCCAGCCAGCCAGGAGCAAGATCTTATCTATTTTTTCTAACTTTCTATTAAAATGTATTGGAGTGAGATCAATTATTTATTTTGGAATGTGTATACCGATTATATCCACATCACCATCAGCCATTTTATTGTTGAACTACACGATAATGTAAAAGTCATATTTTTCAGTGATCCAATACGTAATATGATCATCACTGATCATAATTTGGTTGTAATCCAGACAAGGTTAGAAAAATGATCTAGATCCTCTATGAGGCTGTGGATCCAAGTTGTGGATTGAAAGGAAAACATGAATCATCAGCGTACAATGACACCTTTGTATTTAAGCAATGAATTTCTAATGCCTTGATTCTATTGTTGGATCTGATTTTATTAGCTAACAATGTGATGGCCATAATAAAAAGATATGCCGATAGTGGACAACCTTGTTTTACTCCTCTTGACAGTTTAAAACTTTATGAGAAGTAGCCATTATTTACTATTTTACACCTAGGGGTACTATACATGATTTTAACCCATTTTATGAAATTCTTCAAAATTGAAATGTTCCAGGCATTTATATATGAACTCAAGTCGTACTTTATCAAAAACCTTTTCAAGGTCAGCTATGAATAGCAGGCCTGGTTTCCCAGATTTGTCATAGTGTTTTGTTTACAATATTTGCAGTATCTCCAATGTATCGTCCATGGAAAAAAATTGTCTGATTAGAATGAATAATGTCCGACAATACCTTTTTAATTCTATGCACTATACATTTTGCTAGAATTTTTGCATCACAACACTGAAATGTAAGGGATCTCCATTTGTTTTTTAAATGGACTGGATCTTTATATATACCACATGGGATCCTGTTTCAGTAGTAATTAAATCAGACCTTCTTGTTGAGTGTCTGATAATCTACCATTTACATAGGAGTGGTTAAAACATGCTAATAACGGTCCTCTGAGTATATCTAAAAAAGGTTTGGTATACCTCCACTGGTATGCCATCCAGCCCTGGAGTTTTCCCCAACTTAAAGGCTTTAATTGCATCAAGAAGTTCCTCCTCTGTAATTTCACCTCCACCTGAGTCTTTCTGTAATTTTCTTAATTTTACATTATTCATAGAAAAAATAATCCATACAATTATCTTCGGTTAGAGGAGATGGAGAAGACTGCTTAAAGTCCTTTGCTTCCTCTTTCAAAATATAATTTGGTGAATCATGGGTGACTCCGTCATTTGTAACAAGATTCAGTAAATTATTTTTGGTAACATTTCTATGTTGGAGATAAAAAAATAATTTGGTGCATTTTTCCCCATATTCCATCCAGTTTGCTTTATTTAAAAAAAAATATAGTACACTTGATCTTTCTTGAATAAGTTCCTCCATTTCTTTTAGTTTTCCTCTATCTTCTTCCTGCCTGCAGGGCTTGCTGTGTGGAGTGTGGTGTCAAAAAAGCATCTCTTTATTACGGACAGACATCTCCCCATCCTTACAACCATTGAATCTATATGTTTTGACCATGACAGTGTACAGTCTTAAGGTAACAACAAGGGATTTAGCATAAGGCTGCATCAGCCTGCATTGTCATCATTGTGGGTGTTCAAACAGAGGTCAATCAAGAACCTATAATTTACACTTTAACTAAAGAGTAAAACCCTAAATGAACTCACTAGGCTTTCATTTATTCCAGTCCGTGTTTGTGCTGCTGTTGGAGTTGCATCCTGAATGACAATGTTCACTATGTAGTGCGCTACTTTTGACCAGGGCCCATAGGGTGCAGATTTGACCATTTGTAGCGGTTAGCATAAAGCCAAACATCTATCATATAAAGGGACCTCTGTCCCTCCCAGTGCAGTAGTCATTGTTTTAGGACTCAGTGGGGCTTCATAGAGAAAATGAGGCTGAGGTGTTTGATCTTTCCAGCAGCATTTAATGTTCAATCCTCCCCTCTCCCCTTTTTGGATTTCCCAGCTTCCCCGTGGTATGCACTCATGCTGAAGAATTTACTTATATACTTTACTAATTCACTCATGCTGAAGGATTTACTTATATACTTTACTAATTCACTCATGCTGAAGAATTTACTTATATACTTTACTAATTCACTCATGCTGAAGGATTTACTTATATACTTTACTAATTCACTCATGCTGAAGGATTTACTTATATACTTTACTAATTCACTCATGCTGAAGGATTTACTTATATACTTTACTAATTCACTCATGCTGAAGGGTTTGTAGCGGTATTTATTAGAGAGGGGTAAAGAAAGCTTTTGTTTGGGCGCCTTAACCATGCCGAAAGGAAAAGAGTAGAATAGAGAGAACCACTACCAGACCCACACACATCAGCAGAAGAGACTGCCTAGAGTGTAGCCTGTTTACCAGATAGCCAGTGGAGAGAAAAAAGAATACACACCATATAAAACCCACATCACAGCACAGGGGTAACCGCAACAAGAATACCTCATACAATAATACTAATACTAATAATGGCATAGCAATTCAACAGCAACTTCATACAAGAATGAACCCAGTCATCAACATAGGATTTGCAATAATCTGTATTATTGTCTAGTGGATGAGTGCAGAGGGTATGAATGTGGGGGGGGGGTGTTCATCGACACAACAAAGGCCTTAAAAATGTCCAGTCTTCTCGGCCACATGTCATTAGTACATCTCAATACAGTTCACATAACAATACACAATTTGCAAGCAACCTCCCTTTAAACTGAAATGTCCAAATACTTCTGTCAGGGCAATAATAGTCCAGCTCTAATGAACTTCAATAGGAAGTGCATTGGAAAAATAGAGAGTCTGTTGCAGGGTAAAGCACTGGAACGATAGAGGGAAGAGAAAAAGAGAAAGAGAACAAGAGAGATCTTAGCTGTGGTCTTCAGGCGTGCAGGTGTACTGTCTGACTGTCCGATGGTTTGTATGTTAAAGCTTCGCAACAATGTTGCTACTAATCCATGCGATCCATAACGGGCGCGGTCCCAAACGAAAACAACCACGACCTAGAGCGATTACACCGATGATTGAGTACTAGATACATACTAGATAGTATGTTTTATAGTATACTAGATAGTATTTGCATAGTATACTAGATAGTATTTTTATAGTAGAAGTTAGTGTAATATCTTACAGTACGTTGTTCTTGTCTTTTACTGTTCTGTATTTTGTCATGTATTTGTATGTTTTATGTGGTCCCAGGAAGAGTAGCTGCTGCATGTGGATCCTAATAAACTAAACTAGGCTAAACTAAACTAGACAACCCGCTCAGACTACCCGCACTGTATCTGCGAGCTGTTGGCTAGAGAGCAGGTGCCATGATCAGAGTAGATACAACACAACAGTTTTTTGTCACCAAACTATCAGGTAGAGTTGAAAATGCAATGGAAACAAATCAAACTTTAGATTTTGTTTTCGGTACATGAAAATTTAAGCGAAGAAGTACAATGTATGTGTACTACCTCTTCACGCACAGATTTTATCCACCGTAAGTACATTTTCTGAAAACTACCACTGAATTATAGAATATTTGCATGAAAATCTGTCACCGATTGGATGGAAACCTAGCTATAGATGTCCGTCTACAAGTGATTGCTGCCAACTCTATTCAACTAATTCTTTCTTTCTCAGATAATCATTTTGAGAATGAAGGTGTATATGGTCATCTGAGGCTCACACACAGCTAGTTATCTGTACTGCAGGCAGGCAGCTGGGTTGCCTGTTTTGCATGTTATTTTGGCATTACAGTTTTTCTCAATTGCTAAAACACAATTTCTGAAACCTTGCTCCATTTCCTGAAAACATTAAACACAAAACCTCATCTTCAAGCAGTATTTACATAACCTCTGACTCCTCTCGCAAAATGAAACATTCGCCTCAAAACAGTTTTACCTGTGTTCAAAATCAAAACACTGCTCTCAAATCATAAACAAAGTGATCAAAATGATATACACTCTCAAGCAGTCAGTAAACAATACACCGAAAAATAGAAAACACATTGTTCAAAACATACAATTCTCAGGGAGAAGTACATTTTTTATCTAAAAAAAATTCATATTTTTTCGTCATTGTCTTTTGATGAACGAAAACATGTTCTATCATGGTAGCTCAAAATTGATCAGAAAATACTACTCTGCTTTGCTCTTTGCAATTTTGTTTTTTGTTCTTCCTCCTCCTTGTACCCCTATTTTTACAGTACTGTACTCTGCATCTCACAAACGTGTCCTTTGTCTCTGTGATACTGTAATTCTTGTTCTTTGTTGATATGAACCTGCAACCAGTCAAGATCTATTGAGCAGTCAGTACTGTTAATAAATGGAAAGCACAATGTTCAGGGCCATACAATTGTCCATTGTACAGTATACAGCCTACAATGCACTGTACTACAGTATGCAATACTAAAAGGGACAAAAATCAAAGGAGTAAACATGTGATCAATGTGCTTCTTCTTGTCTTTGGGCTGGGTCAGGCCAGAGCACTTCGTCGACATTACAAGCAATATTATCCCCCCCGAGGCAACGGGGGAAGAAGCCTCTTGTGTGTCGTATCCAGCCCTGACATGATTCCTCACCTATATCACCACAGGCTAAATCCATGGCTTGCAGCAGATTTACTCTGGTGTAGGGTTGTCTATCATACACTTTCCATCTCCAAGAGGAGAAAAACTCCTCCATCGGATTCAGGAAAGGCGAGTATGGAGGGAGGTACAAGTTCATAAACTGCCCATTGATGTTAAACCATTCCCTTACCTGAGCAGCTTGGTGGAAACTGACATTGTCCCACACTATCACATAGGTGGGAATGAGATTCTCATTTAGCTCTTGACCCTGCTGCTCTTGAACCTGCTGCTCAAATAAAATATATCTTAGATTGGCAATAAATCTTAGAAGGTGCTGGGTGTTATATGGCCCGAGTGTAACATGGTGATGTAGAACACCATGGTTGCTGATAGCAGCACAGATTGTGACATTGCCACCTCGTTGACCAGGGACTTCAACAATGGCCCACTGTCCAATCATGTTTCGGCCTCTCCTTCTCCTCTTTGTTAGATTGAAGCCTGCTTCACCGACAGAGATGAACTCATGGGGTCTGTCCAAGGATTCCAAGTCAAATATTGTCTGTGTAGAAATACAATATACTGTATGTAGGATTTTGTAAGTCGTACAGAGACAGTGCTATACTGTATAGTACAATTAGGTTTCTGATTCACATACATTGTATGTACTGAAGAGTAATGTCATTCACATGGTATGTGTTAGTACTGTAGATAATCTGGATTACAGTAAATGTTTCTGAATGTACACTTACTTGCACATACTGAGCTCGCAGTTCTTTCACCCTTGGTGAGTTGCGCTCAAAAGGTACTCTGTATACTTGTTTCATTCGCATCCTGTTACGATGGAGGACACGGTCAATTGTGTAAATGCTCACACTGTCGATTCCCTGGAAGTGTGTGTTGTCTTGTATCACTCGTTCCTGGATTTCTCTAAGTCGTATTGCATTATCTTGAAGGACCATGCCAACTATAACGCCTCTTGCTGCTGAGTGAATATAGCTGTCCTTCCACCTGCATGTGGCAGCCTTGCAATTCTACAAAAAGTAGTAGTGCAGTTACAAAACATATTCATGCAGTACAATACATACAGTGATTCACTTTACAAATGTCTATTGAAACAGCTGCATATAGTGTAGTACAGTAAATGTGCAATTACAAAATACACTGGTATACTGTACCTGTTCTCTTCTCTGAATGTCCTGACTATGGTGGACACAGAACATCAGCTCAAATTGGGTTGCACTCTAAGTCCTGCTTCCCTCATTGTCAGTCCATGGACAAGAACATGGTCTATAACTGTTGCTGGAATTTCATCAGATATTTCCACTCTTTGTCTTCCTCTTCCTCTTCGTCCTTCTCTTCCTCTTTCTTGCCCTCCTCCTCCTCTTCCTCCTCGTCGCCCACCTCGCATACGCACTCGTCCTTGTCCTCTCACATTGTTTCTTCTATCCATTCTCAGACTTTCTCTTTCCCACTTTCAACAACCTGTTTGCTCTCTGAACTGGCTTATATTGGTTGTGTCGCATCATTTGAAACAGGTTAAGTCCATTTTGAGTGGTTGTGTTCAATCAATGACATGTGTTCTCTATTTGTATTTGATTGTTGCCACTTGTGTTTACCAGTATGGATGACATGTGTATTAGAGTGCAGAATGTGTTTTGAGAATGAGAATGTGTTTAGAGTTTTGCTGAAAAGTCTAAGTGAGATCTGCAAATTGTGTTTTACCATGTGAAATGGTTTAAGGTGTTGACAACAGACTGCATAATTAGCTAAATGAGTCCAGGCAACTGAGAACTTTGTTCAGCCAATGGGTTTTAGTGTTTTAGCAATTGAGAAAAACTGTAACACGTGTCACATATCAGTTTGCAAACAATGTAAAAATATATATATATATATTTATGTTTTTGCCCCACCAAGATTTACATTCTAAAATCACCACTGTCTACACTAGATTCAATCTTCCAGCACTTCTGTATAACTACATCTGTGACGACTTGTTGGTTCAGATACAGCCTGTGTACTATATGGCCCCCTATTTTCTATAGTGCACTACTTTTGACCAGAACCCGCATAGGGAATAGTGGGCCATTTCAGACACAGCAGCCTGTACAGACAGTACTGCTGCCACGTCTACAGGGAACCGTGAGACTCAGTTCAACTCTGTATAATTACACCTCCTCCTTCTTCGTGCATTGGGCCAGAGGTTTAAGAATCTGTTCCGGCCAGAATGGAAAATGCCACGTTGCATTGCAGCTATTTTCCCCTTGTCTGATCCAGATGTTGTTCTCCGTCCACACGGGTCTTGACTGGGAAACAGACATTAGTAATCCACCATAGAGAGGCACCATCCGATATATATATATATGTATCTCAACCCAGTGTTTCTCAACTCCAGTCCTCCAGTACACCCAACAGTACACGTTTCTATTGCAACCCCGGACACACCTGATTCACCTTGTCAACTAATCATCAAGCCCTGAATGAGTTCAATCAGGTGAGTTTGTCCAGGGCTACAACAAAAATGTGGGCTGTTGAGGGTACTGGAGGACTGGAGATGGGAAACACTCCTGTAACCCACTTCACAAAAATGTGGGCTGTTGAGGGTACTGGAGGACTGGAGATGGGAAACACTCCTGTAACCCACTTCACAAAAATGTGATTTGAGATTGATTATTTCTGTCTGATGGCTCAACGTTGCACCAGTCACTGACTCCCCCCAACGATAGAGAAATTGTTGCAGCAGGCCAATAAGACGACTGATCTCCACGTTGCCTCTCAATTTGTTCCCTTGATGTTCATGAGAAATATTTGAAACAACGTTTTAAACTTATGGAAACAATAGTGTGAATCAATATTTAATCTCATCTGACATTGAAATTGAGAGTGAAACACATGACAATTTGGCAATGGGTGTGTTCTGTTTTCCAGTAACTTCTTTCAGTAGTTACAGTATATCGTTAGTCCCGTGGAGTCACTGTCAAAGGTCATCTAGTGGTTGTGTATATCATACCGAGGATGGAAACCTGTCACTGTCAAAGGTCATCTACTGGTTGTGTATATCATACCGAGGATGGAAACCTGTCACTGTCAAAGGTCATCTAGTGGTTTTGTATATCATACCGAGGATGGAAACCTGTCACTGTCAAAGGTCATCTAGTGGTTGTGTATATCATACCGAGGATGGAAACCTGTCACTGTCAAATGTCATCTAGTGGTTGTGTATATCATACCGAGGATGGAAACCTGTCACTGTCAAAGGTCATCTAGTGGTTGTGTATATCATACTGAGGATGGAAACCTGTCACTGTCAAAGGTCATCTAGTGGTTGTGTATATCATACCGAGGATGGAAACCTGTCACTGTCAAAGGTCATCTAGTGGTTGTGTATATCATACCGAGGATGGAAACCTGTCACTGTCAAAGGTCATCTAGTGGTTGTGTATATCATACCGAGGATGGAAACCTGTCACTGTCAAAGGTCATCTAGTGGTTGTGTATATCATACCGAGAATGGAAACCTGTCACTGTCAAATGTCATCTAGTGGTTGTGTATATCATACTGAGGATGGAAACCTGTCACTGTCAAAGGTCATCTAGTGGTTGTGTATATCATACCGAGGATGGAAACCTGTCACTGTCAAAGGTCATCTAGTGGTTGTGTATATCATACCGAGGATGGAAACCTGTCACTGTCAAATGTCATCTAGTGGTTGTGTATATCATACCGAGGATGGAAACCTGTCACTGTCAAATGTCATCTAGTGGTTGTGTATATCATACCGAGGATGGAAACCTGTCACTGTCAAAGGTCATCTAGTGGTTGTGTATATCATACCGAGGATGGAAACCTGTCACTGTCAAATGTCATCTAGTGGTTGTGTATATCATACTGAGGATGGAAACCTGTCACTGTCAAATGTCATCTAGTGGTTGTGTATATCATACCGAGGATGGAAACCTGTCACTGTCAAATGTCATCTAGTGGTTGTGTATATCATACCGAGGATGGAAACCTGTCACTGTCAAATGTCATCTAGTGGTTGTGTATATCATACCGAGGATGGAAACCTGTAGGCCTAATTAGTTAGGGTTGAACCACGATGACATGACCCCAGGACGGTTACATCACAGTAATAACAGTCATTAGATCTTCTTCTTAGTTTCCCAGACACTTCGTCAGACATCCTAGAAGCTGAACATAGGAGTGGTTTCATGTTTTTCAAAACGTTATCACTGTCAAGTAAAATGCATACACAGTTAAATATCTGATATCTACTGTAAAATAGAAACATTGGAATAATCACTTCTGAAAATGCATATCCTCCCAGTCTCTAAATAATGTCAACAACAACAAAAAATAAAGTAAAAAAGCAAACCTCAGAGTGCCTTCTGTCTAGAAGGCAGCATAGAGTTAAATTTAGGAGCGTCTGTCAGACCCTCCCACCCCCTGTTAGGGGGAGGGGATCAGGGGGGCTGCTTGGGCCAGCCCACTGTAAATGTCTTCTGTGTGAACTTGTGTAGCAGTTAGATTGACCCAGGAGCCTCTGCACAGCTGACTTCTCTTCTGTCTCTTCTGCTTGTTGGTGTTCTGAAGGTAAGACTGAGTATCCTCCAGAATGACTTGCTGTGATTTAGCCAGTAAGGACTTCTCAGCTAACGTGGCATTAGAAACAGTGTGCAGTGTTTTGAGTTGCTGTGATACTTGAACTATGTCAGGGTTTTCACAGTGTTTATATGCACAACAGTGACTGGAGGCTTTCCAATTTCCTGCGGTTGTAAAAAAAGAGCAGTTATATTCAAGTTATGCATGAAAATCTTAGTTTATTTCTTGACCACACCTTGAAAGTTAAAGTATATTGTGTGAGAGAGTAATGACACGACAAAATATCTATTATATTTGAATGGTGCATAGGTTAAAAGGTTTTAGTGCAAAATTTGAAATGAGTAAATATGTATTTTGAAACTATTGTTAATAGAACATTTATTTCAACAGAATATAGAAAAGTTATAGTCAAACAATTGATGTCCTTTTTCATTCATTCTCTTTTGGAACAGCACAATGTTCCAGAAGTATTGTGTGCCACATAGTCACTAGTAGGAGTGGTGGAGGGGGATGGGGCTCGACAAAGCCTGAGAGAGAGAGAGACAGAGAGAGAGAGACAGACAGAGAGACAGAGACACAGAGAGAGAGAGAGAGAGAGAGAGAGAGACAGAGAGAGAGACAGAGAGAGAGAGAGAGAGAGAGAGAGAGAGAGAGAGACAGACAGACAGAGAGACAGAGACACACAGAGAGAGAGAGAGAGAGAGAGAGAGAGAGAGAGACAGAGAGAGAGAGAGAGAGAGAGAGAGAGAGAGAGAGAGAAAGAGAGAGACAGAGAGAGAAATAGACAGAGAGGAGCTATTTTCAACACAGATCCCTCCCTCCACTCCCAATTACTTCCATCAAAAGGAATGCATGTTACCATGGCAATCCCCACCAGCTGTTTAGGGGCTTTGTGAGACCTTGCAGATGTCTGTCTGATGGACTCTGAGTTTGACAAACTCTCTGTCCACTGTTCTGCCTGAGAAGAACTGCAACTTTTAATACAAATAAATACTTTTAAAACAAGAAAAGTGACAACCATCTATTCTCAATTTCCTTTTTGTACAATGATATAACTCTATTAGGACGTATTAGTCAATGTTTTTATATTTTTTCCTCATGTTTTGAAGTTGTCAGCTTTTCAGGAAAAGCCCGTTTCACCCGTTGAGAAATCAAAGCTGGCTTATAGGATCTATTTTTTTTCTTCAGTCTAGCAGTGAACTAAATGTATTCAGGTTTGAGTTAAAGACTGAAGAATGGCTAACTGTTTACACGATGGAAAGTTTTTTTTCTACACTTATCCTCTTGCCTTTTGGTGAATTTAAATACTTTATTTAACTGTCTAACTTAGTATGAGAGGAGGTCGCATTTCCCTCCTCTAGTTGTTTGGTTCTATGTGCTGAAGGGTAGCTACTGTTGTGCAGAGTTTAAAGTTTAAACCAATTCAAGAAAGAGAGAAAGGACTGTGGACATTTTGAATTGGCTGCATGGCAACCCTTAGAAAGCTCTAATCCTCGACAGGAAGGAAGTTATTGTCCTCATGCCATCTCTTCACCAACAGTCTGACGTGGACAGGGCGAAAATCTAAACTCGAGTCAGCATTAAAAAAAATACGATGGAATTAACCATAGAGTCCTTAGCTAGACCAGGAACGCCGGATCTCACTCCTTCACTTCTTTAACCACTGAGCAAATGTACAGAATCACAAGGGGATGGAAACACAGGGGGATGGGTGTGAGAGAGAGGGAGAGAGAGAGACTCAGAGGAGGAGAGAGGAGAGAGGTTTAGATTTACAGGAAGCAGGTACGTATTGTCTAGCGACACTCCTCTGGCTCCGTGCCAGTACAGCTAGAGCGATGAGGGTCTGTAGGCCTGTATCCAGTGTTGCAGGCTGACTAGCCCACTGTAGATGACAAAAGAGCTTCTGTGTTACGTTGTAAATGACTGAAATACTCTATATAGCCACATCAGGCCAGACTTCAGAGGGAAATGTGTTTATTAAAGAAACACATGTACAGCAAACTCCATACTCAGTACAAACTCAAACACCTGATTGGCACAGATTTTGTATTAGTTACAGCTTTCTGTTATTTTTTTTTATTTTTTATGTGAGACAGGCGTGTGTTTGAAGTTTGGGACCAGTAGACAAACTGAGAGGATTTAAGTTCAGAGAGAATGACAGAGAAAGGGTTTAACACAGATTTAAGTTATAGGACTCAGGAATTCCATTCAGACATGTATCTTAGGCACATGTTTCAACCCACTTCTTTAAGGTTAACCCTCTGAGACAGAGATGAAGAAAGAGAGAGGTGATGGTGGGATAGGGATGATTTAAACAGGTCAGGTGACTAAGTCTTAACTTGGGTTACATGGACTCCATATATCAGTCCTTGACTTTTCTCCCGTTCTCTTTTGTGTAGCTTAGAGGTCCCATGTGTTATGAATGGCCCATGTGTTATGAATGGCCCATGTGTTATGAATGGCCCATGTGTTATGAATGGCCCATGTGTTATGAATGGCCCATGTGTTATGAATGGCCCATGTGTGTCAATATAAAAACTCCTGAGACTTTTTCTCAGATGGAGCACTTTGATATGTTGTGAAAAGGTGTCATTTAAAGCACGGTAAAATATGCTTGCTATTCAAATAGCTTGCTATTCAAAGAACGATAACATCAAGATTGGGATATACGTTGTGAACATACCTATTCGGAAGGTTCTGGAATCGGTTCTCAACATTTGACATGTTGTGAGATTTGCAGTAAAGGTTCA
Organism: Oncorhynchus mykiss; assembly: GCF_013265735.2. Taxonomy (NCBI): domain Eukaryota; kingdom Metazoa; phylum Chordata; class Actinopteri; order Salmoniformes; family Salmonidae; genus Oncorhynchus; species Oncorhynchus mykiss. The sequence continues at coordinate 35,110,647 of NC_048578.1, forward strand.
GGAATGGAATGGACAGGTGTGTCCTGTGACAGATGCCACCTGGTTCCTGTACGGCATCATGTATCTCATTGGACCTAGTTGTCCAGAGAAAAACAGCTAATTCAGAAAATATTTTGTTAGTATATTTCTCAAGACACTAACAACCTATGACTAGATTAATTTATTCATTTTTTTTTTTAAAGATTTTATTTCTAAATAAGTGCATGAGTTCAAAAAATGCATTGAGTCTTTGAGAGGGACTTTACCAGTGTTTTTCAGAATGTACATTTAATGCCGGTAAATGTTTGTCTATTTACCATGCTGAGGTCCTCCTCTGACCGACATGCACAGAGACTGAGCCACTAGTCCCCCTATAGCCACCAGGCTTCTTTTCCAAGACATTTAACCACCGGTTATATCACCCTGGATAAGCAGAAAGAATTCCCTAATCCTGCAGCCGTTTAAAGCCTCTTTGAAAACCGTTTAGATCTGCCTGGGCTGTTTTCCCCTCATAGTCGAGTTTACACCCCAACCCAACAAACATCCAAATGAAATACCTGCTGAAAAAGGGCCTCTTTATGTCACAGTTTCCTCTACTTCTACCCTGTTTGATTATGAGCACTTCTTTCCAAATAAAATAATTTGTTTTGCTGTTACGTCAGTCATCCTCCCAATGAACTGATTGACTTACACATCATTTAAGAAAACAAGACTAAGTACGAATATGTTAAAATATCATTAAATAGGAAGTTTGGGAACACAGTAGCCCTCCAAGCTAAATATGGACATTTCTTGGAGATGATACCAGTATCTTTGTTTTCACATCTCTAGCTTCCTCTCAGACACTACCTAGCTATATGTTTGTTAGAGGTGGTAGTCCAAGTTCTCAGTGAATAAACACCTTTTTTTAATTTTTCAAAGCAGAGAGAACTTTCCTTGTGCACAGTATTTTTGGGACGTCATCATCCCCAACTGCTGCCAGCTAGTCACTGGTTTTTTTCCACATCCAGAGTTCCAGACGCAGCAGAGGAACACATAGCTTGACACGGCTCATCTCTAGACCAGGGCCTTGATCCCTTCTCCTACTGGGTAGTTTTCCTCCCTGGCCAATCAAAAAAATGTGAATGGGGATTGAACAGACTAAACAGGCTTGGCATGATTGGTTGTGGTGACATCTTAGGCCATTGTGATTGGCTGCTTACATTGTCACCCAACTTTTGCAGGAACATGACCCAAACTGCATATGGTCCTCATCAGCAGTGGTCTGTTGACAGCTGATAAAACACAACCAAAGAAATTATTCACAAACTGTCAGAAACCGTCTCAGGGAAGCTCATTGTCTTCACCAGGGTCTTGACTTGACTGAAGTTCGGGGTAGTAATTGACTTCAGTGGATAAATGCGCACCTTCGATGGCCACTGGCACGCTGGAGAAGTGTGATCTTCATGGATGAATCCCGGTTTCAACTGTACCGGGGAGAAGCGGTTTGCTGATGTCAACGTTGTGAATAGTGCCCCATGGTGGCAGTGGGGTTATGGTATGGGCAGGCATAAGCTACAGACAATGAACAGAATTGCATTTTATTGATGGCAATTTGAATGCACAGAGATATCATAACGAGATCCTGAGGTCCATTGTCGTGCCATTCATCCACCGCCATCACGTCATGTTTCAGCTTGATAATGCACAGCCCCATGTCGGAAGGATCTGTACACAATTCCTGGAAGCTGAAAATGTCCCAGTTTTTCCATGGCCTGTATACTTACCAGACATATCACCCATTGAGCATGTTTGGGATGCTCTGGATCAACGTGTACGACAGCGTGTTCCAGTTCCCACCAATATCCAGTAACTTCGCACAGCCTTTGAACAGAAGTGGGACAACATTCCACAGGCCACAATCAACAGCCTGATTAACTCTATGCAAAGGAGATGTGTGGCGCTCCATGAGTCAAATTATGGTCACAGCAGATACTGACGGGTTTTCTGATCCACGCCCTGGCCTTTTTTGGGGGGGGGTATCTGTGACGTAAGTATCTGTCAGGGGTGAAAGTTAGGCGGTACAGTCCGGTACATCATCCGAGCAAAAGACATCGTGGTGGAACGCCGGCCGTACCGGTAAAACATGAGCCCATTGCCATAATTCAAACCAAATGTCCAGAAAACATTAGGCCATTATACCACTATTTATCATTACTAAACTCAGCAACAAAAAATAATCTTCCCTTTTACAGGACGCTGTCTTTCAAAGATCATTCGTAAAAATCTAAATAACTTCACAGATCTTCATTGTAAAGGGTTTAAACACTGTTTCCCATGCTTGTTCAATGAACCATAAACAATTAATGAACATGCACCTGTGGAACGGTCGTTAAGACACTAACAGCTTACAGACGGTAGGCAATTAAGGTCACAGTTATGAAAACTTAGGACACCAAAGAGGCCTTTCGACTGACTCTGAAAAACACCAAAAGAAAGATGCCCAGGGTCCCTGCTCATCTTCGTGAACGTGCCTTAGGCATGCTGCAAGGATGCATGAGGACTGCAGATGTGGCCAGGGCAATAAATTGCAATGTCCATACTGTGAGATGCCTAAGACAGCGCTACAGGGAGACAGGACGGACAGCTGACCGTCCTCGCAGTGCGGAAACCTATTGTTAGCTTAATATTTTGAAATAAATATATAAGAAGTATCCAGATAATATAGAGCATAGTAATATAATATAATCTATAACAATATTTAACTCTTAAAATGCCCGTATGGGTATACATCGATTAATCTCTATGACAATCTGAAGCTGAGCTGTGGCCTGTCTAATATTTCATTATTGGCTAATAGGAACCGTTTCGTTTCAAACCTCGCCGACACTTGCTGTATCCTAGTTTAGTGAGGATAGGAGAGGTGAACAGGGCTGTTCTGACACCCAGACGTTTTTTTGGGGTCCACGTGCATGCAGAGAGAGAGAGAGAGAGAGAGAGAGAGAGAGAGAGAGAGAGAGAGAGAGAGAGAGAGAGAGAGAGAGAGAGAGAGAGAGAGAGAGAGAGAGAGAGAGAGAGAGAGAGAGAGAGAGAGAGAGAGAGAGAGAGAGAGAGAGAGAGAGAGAGAGAGAGAGAGAGAGAGAGAGTGGAGTGCACCTGTGAGACAAAGGGCCCTTGTTTTGAAGCACAGATCAAACTCTTCACAGGGCTCAGTCAGAGAGAGATGGAAGAGAGAGATGGAAGAGAGAGATGGAAGAGAGAGATGGAAAACAGGGGTTTTGCTCTACAGGACAAAGATATAGTCCCTTATATTCCTTCCTTTATCCATTATCTAGTGGCTCACTGTCTGGCTGGCCTCCTTCCATTGTAAATGTCCCTTTGATGTGTGTGTGTGTGTGTGTGTGTGTGTGTGTGTGTGTGTGTGTGTGTGTGTGTGTGTGTGTGTGTGTGTGTGTGTGTGTGTGTGTGTGTGTGTGTGTGTGTGTGTGTGTGTGTGTGTGTGTGTTGGGGTCAATTAGAAATGTCCTTGTTTTTGAAAGAAAAGCCATTAAAATAACATCAAATTGATCAGAAATTCAGTGTAGACATTGTTAATGTTGTAAATGACTACTGTAGCTGGAAACGGCAGATTTTATAATGGAATATCTACATAGGCATACAGAGGCCCATTATCAGCAACCATCACTCCTGTGTTCCAATGGCACATTGTGTCAGCTAATCCAAGTTTAACATTTTAAAAGGCTAATTGATCATTAGAAAACCCTTTTGCAATTTTGTTAGCACAGCTGAAAACTGTAGCTCTGATTAAAGAAGCAATAAACTGGCCTTCTTTAGACTAGCTGAGTATCTGGAGCATCAGCATTTGTGGGTTTGATTACAGGCTAAAAATGTCCAGAAACAAAAACCTTTCTTCTGAATCTCGTCAGTCTATTCTTGTTCTGAGAAATGAAGGCTATTCCATGCGAGAAATTGCCAAGAAACTGAAGATCTCGTACAACGCTGTGTACTACTCCCTTCACAGAACAGCGCAAACTGGCTCTAACCAGAATAGAAAGAGGAGTGGGAGGCCCCGGTGCACAACTGAGCAAGAGGACAAGTACATTACAGTGTCTAGTTTGAGAAACAGACGCCTTACAAGTCCTCAACTGGCAGCTTCATTAAATAGTACCCACAAAACACCAGTCTCAACATCAACAGTGAAGAGGTGCCTCCGGGATGCTGGGCAAAGAAATAGTCATATCTCAGACTGGCCAATAGAAAGAAAAGATTAAGATGGGCCAAAGAACACAGACACTGGACAGAGGAACACTCCCTACCATAACACCATAGACAGCAGTAAAGAAGCCAGCGTGGAGAGGGAACATCCCACTGGGCACAAACTGGTTGAATCAACATTGTTTCAACGTAAATTGTCAACGTATTGACGGTGGAAAATAGGTTGACATTTCAACCACAGAATTGTGTCATTCATCATGGCAACCAATTTTCAACATAGACAAACTTATTTATAAAATATGTTTAATTTTTTACCTTTGAAACAACGTCAGATCTACAACGTTATATCAACTACCCCCCCCCCCCCCCCCCTCAAAAAAAAAAAACGTTTTAAAAAATTGACTGGGCAGCACCTCCTAGTGGAGAGCAGATCCATCTACAGCTGATCTTTGGTCTCCCATCCAGAGTTTTAACCAATCCCTGATTAGCTTTGATGTGTGTCACTGACTACTACCAATGTGCTATGGTGAGAATGATTATTGAGCGATCTCTAAATAATTGAAATAGATTCACTGCTGCTATCCAAGTCATTCCAAAAAGGGTAGGTTTAACAGAGCAAATGACATGTGACTCATACTTCATCCCTCCTGTATCATCAAGGATGATGTTTAGGCCTGTGGAGCATTATTAAGGAAGTCCTCACCAGATATTGTTTCCCAGAGGATTCAACTAAAAACAGACACTACATACAGAGACCATAGAGCTTCAAGTATGATCTGCCAAGTTGATCATTCGTGTGCGGGATTCACATCTCCATCTCATCCAAAAATAGGACTAAATCAAATCAAACTTGATTTAAAGTGCGTTTTAAAAAGTTCGATGTCGTCCTATTCTTTAACTTAGATTTTTTTTTTTTGAGATGGAGATGTGAATCCAACATATCAATTAATAATTTGTAAACTGGATATTGAATTGTATTCGGTTGTCAACGCAACCAAATATCAACATTTAAAGGAGATGTTTCTTCTGCTTGGATAGTTTCTATCTGTACCACTGACTTAGTCTGGCTTTAATTACAGATTGTCCGCAAATGAATCATTAATATGTTGGATTCACGACTCCATCTCAACCAAAACAATTAGTCTGTGTGATTAATGGGCGGGGGGGCGGGGGGGGGGGTGGGGTCTTTTTACAAAAACATCTATAGGGTTTGAATGGTTTGAGCTACAAACTATTAAAAGTTATCTATGAAAAGCTGAGAGTCTCACAAACACACACGTAGTGTCTATAATACTGTAATAGGCGCACATAGTTGCTGTCACAAACTCGAAACTCCACACAGTTGTCACTGACTAGTTGGACAATACTTTCCCACTGAGAAAAAAATATATAAATTCATTTTTATCCGTTTTTTTTTGCTTTTTCAACTTGTTTTTTTTATTTGACATTTGTCATTAAAACTCATGAAAGCAACTGTTTATGTCAAATTATTTTGTGTTCTACTTGTATCCCTGGTTATCGTGATAATAAAATGGTAAATCTTGAGGCTAAATATAATGGCTGGACAAATGAAAGTCATTTTTAGCTGGGATCTCAGTTTAAAAAAATGATATGTTGGATTCAAGTCTCCAACTAAACCAAACAATACAAGTTAAAGAAACGGATTGAAACTATTCAACATTACATAATACCCATAATACCTAGTTGATTGGTGTTTGGGTTGTCAACCAAACACAATTCAAGATTACTTTAGTTAAGGCTATCTTTATTTATTTTATTTATTTATCCGTTATTTTACCAGGTAAGTTGACTGAGAACACGTTCTCATTTACAGCAACGACCTTAAAATTAGGTTATTGTAACTTTAAATGTAATCATGCATGTGAAAGTCTGTGGAGATCTTCATAATTGCTGTAGGAAGCTGTTCAGAATCTCAAACAGCATCGTTCATGTACTGTACTACTGATGTCATCTAGGACCATCATTAACTGCCTTGTTCGGGGGGCAGAACAGGGATTTGAACTTGCAACCTTCCGGTTACTAGTCCAACGCTCTAACCACTAGGCCACCCTGCCACCCCCTTCTATTAGATGAAGCACAGTGATAACACAATAAGTTGTTGTATAAAATAACAAAAAATATCTGACATTGATAGTGCAGTGAACACCCATTTAGATGACAACCAAACCCCTAAAATGTGAAATAGTTTTCCGGTTGGACTGGTTGAAAGCATGGCGATAACACATTGGAAATTCAACACATTTCTGGTTGTCTTTTTGAGCGTGTGAAAATAGGTTGGAATCTCATTGATCAATATCAGTCTTTTTGAGTGTGTGAAAATAGGTTGGAATCTCATTGATCAACATCAGTCTTTTTGAGTGGGTGAAAATAGGTTGGAATCTCATTCATCAATATCAGTCTTTTTGAGTGGGTGAAAATAGGTTGAAACGTCTCAACCAAATGTGACACACATTTCCACAAATGACGTGGTGTGCCCAGTGAGATGCCTGTTCATAAAGAAGGTGTTATGTGATCCAAGTCTATACTAAAAGTCTATACAAGTTTACCTCAATGTAATACTGCAGGCCACTAGTACTAGACTACATTCAAAATGACTTTTCTTATTATCTATTATCTAGGTGTAAATACAAAAAGTCAATCAGGAGATTGAATTTAGCTCCAGTGATTGAATTGAAGAGAGTCATTTGAGCTATCCACAAAGAATGTGAACGTAGCTATCTCCCTATAATCAGACAGGACAGTGAACGGTTTGTCTGGAACCAAACACTACCCATGAGCCTTTTGTGATTCTTGAAGTAGCATCTTGTCTTGTCCCTGCATGACTTGTTTGACCACACCTGAGCAAATGTCTGGACTGTGTCTGGCCCGTGTCTGGCCCGTGTCTGGCCCGTGTCTGGCCCGTGTCCGGCCCGTACACTTTATACACTGTGTATTATAAAGTACATAGCGCTGCAATCTAGACAGGCGGTAAACTGGAAAGGAGTATGGTCTCACCTGCACCTCGTTATGAAACCAAACGTCAGTTGAATTGAATGTGTGTAATGTGTACTAAAATGTTCATCTTTGTGTCTCTCTCTAGACTGAACGATGAGGGTGTGTATCGTCTTCCTCCTGTGCCTAGCTGGCCAGGTGTTCACCGCTTCCATTGTAAGTGTCCCTTTGGTGTGTGTGTGTGTGTGTGTGTGTGTGTGTGTGTGTGTGTGTGTGTGTGTGTGTGTGTGTGTGTGTGTGTGTTCACTTGTTTTGTCACTGAAAAGCAATCATAATAACACCATCATCATAACCATTTCAGACGGAGGAGGAGCCCATCATTGATGATGTCGTTGAGGAGGTAAGGTCATTGACTTGTTTACAGAATTCTATGGACAGGTGTGCTAAATAAGGGGGGAAAACAACATTAAACAGCTTGCACATACCCACTGGGCACACACTGGTTTGTTTGAATCAACATTGCTTCCACGTCATGGATTAGATGTTGAATTGATGTCTGTTCCTAGTGGGAGTGAATTAGGAATAGTGTACTGTAGGAATAAAAACAAAGCCAGATTAAAATAATTAGAAATATTGTAGTGTAGGAATTAAAACACAGCCAGATTAAAATAATTATAAATATTGTAGTGTAGGAATTAAAACACAGATTAAAAGCAATGACTCTACATGTATATTCTTTACTCTCTCTGTGTCTTTTGACAAATTAACAAACTAAAACAAAACAGTACAACTTTGACTAAAATAATTTTTCTCCACCAAAGCGAGAGAGTTAGAGAGAGAGCGAGAGAGAGAGAGAGCGAGCGAGAGAGAGCGAGAGCGAGAGAGAGAGAGAGAGTAGAATCCCACAGGTTATAAATACAGCGGACAGGAAACCATGACGTTTTAATGGCTTCACCACATGTGGCTCAGACTCTATCCACCCCATCCAGCTGTAGGCTGCTACACCTCTCAAGACCTGTCTGAAGTACAGACTTTGGCTACACTTCCTTCTGCACCTTGACAACTAAAGACATTTAGCTACAGCTCAATTTTCTGGTACTGAAGTTGTGCTACCAAATCATGCCCATTGCCCATAGCTTATGTACAATACTGTCATCTTTGATATGGTATATAATTCACTTTAAATGTGATGAGTCAAACTGTTGGAAGTACTACGTCTCTATTGGCGGCTCCATGTATTGACTGGTTTGTCTCAGGCACAGCCAGAAGTGGGAGCCAACCCAGTGCAGGTAGAGATTGGAGACTTTGACGAGGCCATTGATGTTGTGGAGGAGGAAGAGGACATCGCTGAGAGTGAGTAAATACACATTGTAGCTGGTTGAGAGAAGCTGGTTGAGACAATTCCAAGAGTGTGCAAAGTTTTCAACAAGGCAAAGGGTGGCTACTTTGAAGAATCTCAAATATAAAATATATTTAATTTTTGATTAACACTTTTTTGGTTACTACATGATTCCATATGTGTTATATCATAGTTTTGATGTCTTCACTATTATTCTACAACGTAGAAAATAGTAAAAAATCTAAAAAATGTAAGCAAGGTTTGAAATGATTATGTTTTAGTCAAATATTATATCCGTTTGGGCTTCTTGTGGTCAATTTGTAGTCTACAAATTATTTGTAATTATGTACCGGCCCCCTGACCATCCGTTCAAGAAAAGATTGTCCCGCAGCTGAATCTAGTTGAGGATCCCTGGGCTAGTATATATTTTAAGCTGCTTAGGAACCATTAGCTTTAGGAAAGATTTGTGACAACATCAATCAAATGAAGCTGTATGTTGGTGATCCTTTGCAGCAGCTGTGTTGTGAATTGAGAGAGGGGGGGGGGGGGGGGGGGGGGTACACGTTGGTAATGACAGAGTTCTTCTGTCTCAAAAGACAGACCTTTCATTATGTGTTCCATCCAATGGTTCCACCAAGCTTCTTGGAAACAAAAAATAAACCCTTCTCCTAATTGGCAGGGGCTCCACCACACTCCTTCTTTGCTAACTACTGCCAGGAATATATATATATATATATATATATACAATTAATTTGGAAAGTATTCAAACCCCTTGACTTTTTCCCACATTTTGTTATGTTACAGCCGTATTCTAAAATTGGTTCAAGTGTTTTTTTCTCCTCATCAATCTACACACAATACCCCATAATGACAAAGCAAAAACATTTTTTATTTAATTTATAAAATAAAACATGTAAATATCACATTTACATAAGTATTCAGACCCTTTACTCAGTACTTTGTTGAAGCACCTTTGGTAGCGATTATAGCTTTGAGTCTTCTTGAGTATGACGCTACAAGCTTGGCAAACCTGTATTTGGGGAGTTTCTCCCATTCTTCTCTACAGATCCTCTCAAGCTCTGTCAGGTTGGATGGGGAGCATCGCTGCACGGCTATATTCAGGTCTCTCCAGAGATGTTCGATGGGGTTCAAGTCCGGGCTCTGGCTGGGCCACTCAAGGACATTCAGAGACTTGTCCCGAAGCCACTCCTGCATTGTCTTAGCTGCGCGCTTAGGGTCATTGTCCTGTTGGAAGGTGAACCTTCTCCACCAGTCTGAGGTCCTGTGCGCTCTGGAGCAGGTTTTCATCAAGGATCTCTTTGTACTTTGCTCCGTTCATCTTTGCCTTGATCCTGACTAGTCTCCCAGTCCCTGCCTCTGAAAAACATCCCAACTGCATGATGCTGTCACCACCATGCTTCACCGTAGGGATGGTGCCAGGTTTCCTCCAGACATGATGCTTGGCATTCAGCCAAAGAGTTCTATCTTGGTTTTATCAAACCAAAGAATCTTGTTTCTCATGGGCTGGGAGTCTTTAGGTGCATTTTGGCAAACTCCAAGCAAACTCTTTTACTGAGGAGTGGCTTTCATCTAGCCACTCTACAGTGGAACTGGAGCTCTGTCAGAGTGACCATCGGGTTCTTGGTCACCTCCCTGACCAAGGCCCTTCTCCCCCAAATACTCAGTTTGGCCGGGCGGCCATCTCTAGGAAGAGTTTTGGTGGTTCCAAACTACTTCCATTTAAGAATGATGGAGACCACTGTGCTCTTAGGGACCTTCAATGCTGCAGAACATTTTTGGTACCCTTCCCCAGAAATTTTCATTCATTTCATTTTGGGGTATTGTGTGTAGATTGCTGAGATTTTAGAATAAGGCTGCAACGTAATAAAATATGGAAAAAGTCAAGGGGTTCGAATTCTTTCCAAATGCATTGTATCTGTTGAATAGCTGAGTAGGAAATTCAAGGGCAAAAGAACACTTCCGATATGTTCCATTTTTAATGTTCCAGAATTGTTTTTTAACACTTTCCTCCGTTAGACCCCTGTTTGAACCACCACTGCAAGAAGGGAAAGGTGTGTGAGGTCGATGAGGAGAACACCCCCATGTGTGTCTGCCAGGACCCCACTACCTGCCCTGCTGCCATTGAAGAGTTTGAGCATGTGAGTTATCATCATAGAAATTATATTCTAATCTGTTCAGCATCAACATCAAGTAGTCCTAGACATTTCTCATACACAACACTGTTCCTATTACAGTGTAACCTTGCCCTGTACACTAATGCTACTACTGATATGCATCATTGGCTCATTCTTGATATAGATTCTGATTTATATCTGATTCATGAATGTAATCTGTGTATCCCAGGTTTGCGCCACAGACAATACAACCTACGACTCTTCCTGCCACTTCTTTGCCCAGAAGTGCAGTCTGGAGGGAACCAAGAAGGGCCACAAGCTGCACCTAGACTACATCGGGCCATGCAAATGTGAGCTATGCTTTATCGTTACAAATTGTATTTAATTAATATCAATTCAATGTATTAAACCGCCCAGGGGCCATTGAAAATGTTTTAATCCAACCATTTAATTCAGTGAAATAATTTTCACCTTTTTGAGAATCCCCCTTAGACACATTTTCCTCCGAGACTCCGTTCCCAGTGTGATTATGTAACAGTATAACTTTAGACCGTCCCCTCGCCCATACCCGGGCGCGAACCAGGGACCCTGTGCACACATCAACAACAGTCACCCACAAAGAATCGTTACCCATCGCTCCACAAAAGCCGCGGCCCTTGCAGAGCAAGGGGAACCACTACTTCAAGGTCTCAGAGCAAGGGGAACTACTACTTCAAGGTCTCAGAGCAAGGGGGAACCACTACTTCAAGGTCTCAGAGCAAGGGGAACCACTACTTCAAGGTCTCAGAGCAAGGGGAACCACTACCTCAAGGTCACAGAGCAAGTGACGTCACCGATTGAAACGCCACTTAGCGCGCACCACCGCTAACTAGCTAGCCGCTTCACATCCGTTACAATTGGTTATGCTGTCTTAGAGCTGAAGCCCTGCTGAAAGCTTCTCCAGGGGAGTGATTAATGGGCTGAACTAGAGGGACCTTGCCTTAGGGACTCCAACACACAGAGTGGAGGACAGGCTGTAGCATGCTCACTGCATCGCCGCCCTTCTCAAACTACCGCTGAATCTGCAGCTAAATGTCTGTCATTAAATAACAGAACCAAGCCCATGCATCTCTCACTGTTGGTGATGAGTACCTTAGGACTGAAAGGCGCAGATGGAGATCATGTTGTTGCACGTTGTGGATCCAAAAACTTAAAAGAACACTTTTTTTTAAACTATTGGCCTCTAAATGTCAGGTACAGTGTTCAACCAAGGAATAAAATAAAAGGTAGAGAATACTTGCCTTAGGGGCTGTGTGACACAAATGTCACATTTTGTGTGAGTTGTGGGTTTTATGTTCTATGACAAAAGGCCTTTTGAGAATGGATTTGGACTTAAATGTCATACTTGTAAAACAACTTTCTGACCATGACTTACTTGACTTAATTAAATGAAACCCTTTGGCTCCTTGCGGACCATAGGTCATTGAACCTGCCTTCTCCAATTGTTCCTGGGTATTCCCCGTTTCCTTTTCTCTCTCTCTTGACCGTACCTAATGTTTCTTCCCGTGTGTCTCTCCAGTCACTGAGCCCTGTGTGGACAGCTCTGACATATAACTCATTCTCCTTCACGTGTGTCTCTCCAGTCACTGAGCCCTGTGTGGACAGCTCTGACATATAACTCATTCTCCTTCCTGTGTGTCTCTCCAGTCACTGAGCCCTGTGTGGACAGCTCTGACATATAACTCATTCTCCTTCCTGTGTGTCTCTCCAGTCACTGAGCCCTGTGTGGACAGCTCTGACATATAACTCATTCTCCTTCCTGTGTGTCTCTCCAGTCAATGAGCCCTGTGTGGACAGCTCTGACATATAACTCATTCTCCTTCCTGTTTATTCTCCAGTCATCGAGGCCTGCATGGATGCTGAGCTGAATGAGTTCCCCCTGCGTATGAGGGACTGGCTGAAGAACGTTCTGGTCAGCCTGTACGAGCGCGATGAGGAGAACAACCTCCTGACTGAGAAGCAGATGCTCAGAGTAAGTCCAATTATCAATTTCTATAAACACAGCACAGAAACCGTTTACTGTTTGCCTACTGAGGATGGGTCATAGTCCTTATTAAACACAGCACAGAACCAATTCCTTTTGCTTGCGTTCATTTACCGAACTCTGCGAATGGGCCAAAATATATATATATTTAACCTTTATTTAACTAGGCAAGTCAAATATGATTATAGGATTTGATGTTCTGCTCTCACTATGAAGTTGACTCCTTTTGTGCATCCAACCCTACTGGGAATTATTTATCAGTTGGTTCAATTCAAAAGAATATTAGATAAACTAATGTTTGCAAAAAAAAATGTGAATTGCCTTGCAGGTGAAGAAGATCTACGAGAACGAGAAGAGACTGCAGGCTGGAGAGCACTCCCTGGACCTGCTGGCCCACGACTTTGAGAAGAACTACAACATGTACATTTTCCCCGTCCACTGGCAGTTCGGTCAGCTGGACCAGCACCCCGTCGATGGGTAGGTTGAGGAGAAGAAGAAGAGTTTCCTGACTTCTGCTTCAGCTGGATTGTTTCAACATCACACAAATACAGGCTTGCTTGGGCTATAACTTTGATTCAACTCGGTACCGGTCAGGACATAAATAATGAAACATTTCTACAATGTTTCAGAAAGGATATTGGCAGCATGCCTGAATCTATTGTTTTATGAGCAAAAAAGCAACTGACAATGCTACGTTCTTCATAATGCTGACTATTTAAAGGATCGTATGGGTTTTCTATGGTCTAAAACTATAGCTTAGAAAGTCTTCATAATGCTGACTATTTAAAGGATTGTATGGGTTTTCTATGGTCTAAAACTAAAGCTTAGAAAGTGTTCATAAAGCCGTTATAAATCCTTTACAAGGCCTACATAGATGCTTCGTAACATGTTTTCTGTGGTGTTGTAGGTTCCTGTCCCACACAGAGCTGGCCCCCCTGCGCGCCCCTCTCATCCCCATGGAGCACTGCACCACTCGTTTCTTCGAGCAGTGCGACGCTGACAATGACAAGTACATCGCCCTGGAGGAGTGGGCCAACTGCTTCAGTATCAAGGAGCGTGAGTAGTTTTAAAAACACCTCGTTCATAGTTTTACACTCGTTATTTTACTGCCTCAAAAGAAACCAGGAGGACCAAGACACACTTTGGGCTGTTAAAATGTCTTCCTTGTTTGCGTCTGAAATTGCACCCTATTCCCTATATAGTGCACTACTTTTGACCAGAGCCCTTTGGGCTATATAGGGCACAGGGTGCCATTTCAAACGGAGCCATGTCTTCCCGTCCTTGTATTGTACTGGTTGGTTGTTGATTTTAAAATGGTTCATTTCATTACCGCTTGTTAATTCAGGGCGTGTTTTTTGTTGTTGTTTGTTTTCAGAGGATGTCAACAAGGACCTTGTCATCTAAACTCACCCCGCTGACCTCCAGTATGAAAACTAGTCTCTATTGGGACGAGGTGCTAAGCTGATCCCTAAGTTAAAGGAACACTGTAACGGTGCTAACTGTAACTAATTAACGACCTCCTATACCACTAACATTGATGAAGAAAAAAAAAGAGATGTGCACCGTCTGAACTAACAATCACAAAACGTCAGCATGATGCAACTTCAAATTTGGCTTGTTTTTGGGCAAAGAAATAAGCATTTTAAAAAAAAAACAGATAGATTAGTAACAGAGAGAGACTTGTGACGAGAGGGAGATATAAATGTATGTTGAACAGGTTGTGATAATGGATGTTAATCACAACATTTATCTTTTTTTTCTCACTTTAATCAGGGCTGTGATTTAATAACTTCAATTTGAAAATTATTTTGAAGGAGACAAATTTGTAAAAATCAAATAAATTCTAAATAAATGCTCCTTTCGCTTTTTAAACATATTTAGTTGTTTTCACTCTTTTGGTGGTGGACTCCTTTTGTTATCTCTGTTCTTTTGTTTGTTAGTTCACTGACTTTGACTACTGCTTTAAATTAAGGCCTGACTATCCACAGGTGGGTTTTCTGACATAGATTCTGTCACACAACAAGGGCATAAGTGTACTGAAAAATGATTGAGACAATAAAAAGGAAATATTGTTTAAACTCTACGAGGAAAGCATCTTGCAGGTTGAGCGTTTTTTTCCTCACACTATACCGTAGCATGTTTACTGACGTTCCTTATACTCTTTTTTTTTTGATACCGTGTGAACACAATAGAATTATTTCCTCAAATAAAAATGATCTGAAATGTCCAACACTGTTGCATGCTTTCATATCTGCATTTCTTCAGAATCCTCACAACGTTGATACATTTCAACTGGAACAAATGGAAAACATCTTAACACGGACTCAGAGCACTTCATGGGAATTAGTTGTATTTACCTGGTAGGTTTTTGAAAAAAAAGACCTCTAAAGTGTCCATATCACAGATATGAAGTACATCATCATGAAGTATTCATTCATTCACATTTTTTTTTTAAGAATCACCTTTCCCTTTAAAAAAACAAAAAACTAAATGCCACATGTACAGTTCCAGCACAAGGTGTCCTGTACTGCATGGTAGGCTACGCCTTAGACTTATGAGTACAGGCTCAGTGCACGTCTCAACATCCTGTGATGACTCATCTGGCAACGACTAACGCCTTCAGATTTCAGAACCCCAGTGTGCTCCTGGTCCTTGAGTCCAGTATGTTTTTGTCAAAACATTGGTATGCCAGAATGCAAACGTTTTCTAACCCTATATTTAAGAGTCTATTTTGAAAAAGTTCAAACCGGCACTTTGCATAACTAACAACTTCTTTATTAGACCAATAACCTTGTGCAGTTAATAAAATGTCCCGTCTGCTTCTGTTGTCATGAATGCAATAACTTATGAGAAAAAAATACTGTACAACCAGCTGGACACCCTGTCCCAGTGAACCCAGATGAATAGATTTGCCAGGACAAGGCTAGTTTAGCTTTCTATAATCGTTAGAGATATAATAACATTATAGTATCTATTATAATCAGAGAAGTTAATGAAATGTATTCTCTAAAGCAAGAGAAAGAAGATCAAATGGCCATACTTCCATAAACTCTGAACAAGCTCAGAGTTTCCTCTCGAGACAGTCTAAGAAAGGTCCCGTGAGAGAGAAGAAAAAAGACGCCTGTAGGGCATTATTACAGCACCCTGTTACCATCTCCACCCGTTCAGCCAGACAGTACAGGGAACAGCTGGAGAGCCTCATCCACAAAGGCTCAGCCAGAGGCACCGCCCCTTCCTCCACAAGGGGAAAATATCCTCCCTTCTCTCCAAGACAAACGGTGGAAATAAAAGCTGAATACAATGATATAATTGACAACAATCCCTCACAGGTTTTGCGGGTATTAATAAACAACGTGAATTAAACAAATGTTTGGGCATATTCTTCATTTTTCTGACTAGAAGAAAATGTGTTCACCTTTATTATGATGTTCAATGTTGAATCGACCACAGATCATTTGTATCGTTCTGGTGAGATACTGATCGTTCACAGGATGCACTAACAAACCAGAAAGTGTTTTTGCCAATAGATTGTCTGCATCATTTCCAATTCCCCATATATATATGTTGCATAATATATATATATATATATATACAGTATATATATATATACACATACATACATACATACACACATACATACATACATACATCAAAACTATGAAATAACACATGTGTAATCATGTAGTAACCAAAAAAGTGTTAAACAAAAAACAAATATAATTTATATTTGAGATTATTCAAAGTAGCCACCATTTGCCTGGATGACAGCTTTGCACACTCTTGGCATTCTCTCAACCAGCTTCATGAGGTTGTCACCTGGAATACATTTCAATAAAACTGGTTTGCCTAGTTAAAAGTTCATTTGTGGAATTTCTTTCCTTCTTAATGCATTTCAGCCAATCAGTTGTGTTGTGACAAGGTAGAGATGGTATACAGATGATAGCCCTATTTGGTAAAATACCAAGTTATTATGGCAAGAACAGCTCAAATAAGCAAAGAGAAACAACAGCCTATCTTTACTTTAAGACATGAAGGTCAGCCAATCTGGCAAAAGTTTATTAAATTGCAGTCGTAAAAACCATCAAGCGCTATGATGAAACTGGCTCTCATGAGGACCGCCACAAGAGTTACTTCTGCTGCAAAGAAGAAGTTCATTGGAGTTACCAGCCTCAGAAATTGCAGCCTAAAGAAATGCAAGCAACAGACACATCTCAACATCAACTGTTCAGAGACAGCGTGAATCAGGCCTTCATGGTCAAATTGCTGCGAAGAAACTACTACTAAAGGACGCCAATAATAAGAAGAGACTTGCTTGGGCCAAGAAACACAAGCAATGGACATTAGACCGATGGAAATCTGTCCTTTGGTCTGATGAGTCCAAATGTAAGATTTTTGGTTCCAACCGCCGTGGCTTTGTGGGACGCAGAGTAGGTGAACGGATGATCTCTGCATGTGTGGTTCCCACCGTGAAGTATAGAGGAGGAGGTGTGATGGTGTGGGGGTGCTTGGCTTGTGACACTGTCTGTGATTCTGCAGCGATACGCCATCCCATCTGGTTTGCTCTATCATTTGTTTTTCAACAGGACAATGACCCAAAACACACCTCCGGGCTGTGTAAGGGCTATTTAACCAAGGAGAGTGATGGAGTGCTGCATCAGATGACCTGGCCTCCTCAATCACCTGATCTCAACCTAATTGAGACTGTTTGGGATGAGTTGGACCGCAGAGTGAAGGAAAAGCAGCCATCAGGTGCTCAAGCATATGTGGGAACTCCTTCAAGATTATTGGAAAAGAGAGAGTGCCAAGAGTGTGCAAAGCTGTCATCAATGCAAATTGTGGCTACTTTTAAGAATCTAAAATCTAAAATACATTTTTATTTGTTTAACACTTTTTTTGGTTACTGCATGATTCCATATGTGTTATTTCATAGTTTTGATGTCTTCACTATTATTCTACAATGTAGAAAATAGTTTTTTTTTAATAAAGAAAAACCCTTGAATGAGTAGGTGTGTCCAAAATGTTCACTAGTACGGTATAGATATCTTTTAAAAATATATTTTCCCTTTATTGTTTTCCACTAACCACCCCTCCCTTAATTGGAGTAAACACTAGTGGAGTTAACACTAGTGGAGTTAACACTAGTGGAGTAAACACTAGTGGAGTTAACACTAGTGGAGTAAACACCTAGTAGAGTAAACACTAGTGGAGTTAACACTAGTGGAGTTAACACTAGTGGAGTAAACACCTAGTGGAGTAAACACTAGTGGAGTTAACACTAGTGGAGTTAACACTAGTGGAGTAAACACCTAGTGGAGTAAACACTAGTGGAGTTAACACTAGTGGAGTTAACACTAGTGGAGTAAACACTAGTGGAGTAAACACTAGTGGAGTTAACACTAGTGGAGTAAACACTAGTGGAGTAAACACTAGTGGAGTTAACACTAGTGGAGTTAACACTAGTGGAGTAAACACCTAGTGGAGTAAACACTAGTGGAGTAAACACTAGTGGAGTTAACACTTGTGGAGTTAACACTAGTGGAGTAAACACTAGTGGAGTAAACACTAGTGGAGATAACACTAGTGGAGTAAACACTAGTGGAGTTAACACTAGTGGAATAAACACTAGTGGAGTAAACACTAGTGGAGTTAACACTAGTGGAGTAAACACTAGTGGAGTTAACACTTCCAGTTTATACATCCTATATACATTTTACGGACACAGTCTATTTTACAATAGTTCTATATGTTTTGTTTTTAGTCCTGACCTTCATCTATTTCTGATGTCCATCCAGTTAGATTTGAATATGCCATATATTTTTAACTGTGCTGTTTCACACAAGTTCTGAACCTATATACAGATTACGGACACAGTACATTTTATCTTGTTGTTATTAGTCCCACCCTTCAGGTCCATTCAACCTCTCCCGTCTATCTCTTAACATCATCCAGTCCCACCCTTCAGGTCCATTCAACCTCTCCCGTCTATCTCTTAACATCATCCAGTCCCAACCTTCAGCTCCATTCAACCTCTCCCATCTATCTCTTAACATCCTCCAGTCCCACCCTTCAGGTCCATTCAACCTCTCCCGTCTATCTCTTAACATCATCCAGTACCACCCATATAGTCTGTGTGTATTTGTGTCGCCCCCTAGTGGATGAATGCATAACTTCTCTAGAAAATATAGGTACGCTTGATTTAACTCGCCTGTCGCACCGGTTGGTCAAAGTTTTAGTTGTGGGTTCATTCCATCGGTGCTGAAAGAGAACGCTGCCCACCAGGTGAAGCTGCCACTGTATGGAAGCCATTGAACACTGTTTTATCTTAGCTTATTACCGGTGATGGGTTCAATCAATGAATGGATGGGTTCAGGACACATCAATGTATTCTGTATCAGAAAGTAAGCTGGACATCAATGAAGTCTCGTAGATCGTAGATCATTGCACTCTTTTTTTGTTTATAAAGCCCTCCTGCATAAACTTCCGCTGTACCTTACTTCATCGTTACAGACGTACGAGATAGCAGCCCTGGTCTCAGGGATAGCTGACTCTGGAGATCCCTACGATGTCCAATGAGAGGTAAATCTGCTTTTAGTTTTGTTGCACCTTATATGTAGAATGATCTCCAAGACTCTCTATAGTTGGGTGACTTGGTGCCTGTTGCACTATTCAAAAGACTGATTCAATACCTTTTTTACGGAAGAATGTGTTTGTTTTCTATGATTGTGTTTCATTTATTGATGTGAATATTGATGAGAATATTGATGTGAACATTGATGAGAATATTGATGTGAACATTGATGAGAATATTGATGTGAACATTGTTGAGAATATTGACGTGAACATGATGAGAATATTGATGTGAATATTGTTGAGAATATTGATGTGAACATTGATGAGAATATTGATGTGAATATTGTTGAGAATATTGATGTGAACATTGTTGAGAATATTGATGTGAACATTGTTGAGAATATTGATGTGAACATTGTTGAGAATATTGATGTGAACATTGTTGAGAATATTGATGTGAACATTGTTGAGAATATTGATGTGAACATTGTTGAGAATATTGATGTGAACATTGTTGAGAATATTGATGTGAACATTGTTGAGAATATTGATGTGAACATTGATGAGAATATTGATGTGAATATTGTTGAGAATATTGATGTGAATATTGACGAGAATATTGATGTGAATATTGATGAGAATATTGATGTGAATATTGATTATTGATGTGAATATTGATGAGACTGCTCCTCCCAAGGTCACGGAGGCTCTTGGCACTACCAAAGCAGACTCCTGTCTCCTCATCCTCCTTGATCTATCCGCTGCCTTCGAAACCATGAACCATCAGATCCTCCTCTCCACCCTCTCAGAGCTGGCTGTCTCAGGCTCTATCAGATCCTCCTCTCCACCCTCTCAGGGCTGGCTGTCTCGGGCTCTATCAGATCCTCCTCTCCACCCTCTCAGGGCTGGCTGTCTCAGGCTCTATCAGATCCTCCTCTCCACCCTTTCAGAGCTGGCTGTCTCAGGCTCTATCAGATCCTCCTCTCCACCCTCTCAGGGCTGGCTGTCTCAGGCTCTATCAGATCCTCCTCTCCACCCTCTCAGAGCTGGCTGTCTCAGGCTCTATCAGATCCTCCTCTCCACCCTCTCAGGGCTGGCTGTCTCAGGCTCTATCAGATCCTCCTCTCCACCCTCTCAGGGATGACTGTCTCAGGCTCTATCAGATCCTCCTCTCCACCCTCTCAGGGCTGGCTGTCTCAGGCTCTATCAGATCCTCCTCTCCACCCTCTCAGGGCTGGCTGTCTCAGGCTCTATCAGATCCTCCTCTCCACCCTCTCAGGGCTGGGTATCTTAGACTCTGCACACTCCTGGATTGCATCCTACCTGGCAGGCCTCTCCTACCAGGTGACACAGAGAGGATTTTTCTGCACCAAATACTCAGGGCTCAGTTCTAGGCCCTCTTCTCTCTATACACCAAATCACTCGGCTGTCATATCCTCACATGGTCTCTCTCATCAATGCTATGCGGACGACACTCAACTACTTTTCTCCTTTCCAAATTTTGTAAGAATATTTTCTAGGTCCACTAATATAGGACTATTAAAGGCCCAGCCCTGCAGACTGCTATATAGGTCCACTAATATAGGACTATTAAATGCCCAGCCCTGCAGACTGCTATATAGGTCCACTAATATAGGACTATTAAAGGCCCAGCCCTGCAGACTGCTATATAGGTCCACTAATATAGGACTATTAAAGGCCCAGCCCTGCAGACTGCTATATAGGTCCACTAATATAGGACTATTAAATGCCCAGCCCTGCAAACTGCTATATAGGTCCACTAATATAGGACTATTAAAGGCCCAGCCCTGCAGACTGCTATATAGGTCCACTAATATAGGACTATTAAAGGCCCAGCCCTGCAGACTGCTATATAGGTCCACTAATATAGGACTATTAAATGCCCAGCCCTGCAGACTGCTATATAGGTCCACTAATATAGGACTATTAAAGGCCCAGCCCTGCAGACTGCTATATAGGTCCACTAATATAGGACTATTAAAGGCCCAGCCCTGCAGACTGCTATATAGGTCCACTAATATAGGACTATTAAAGGCCCAGCCCTGCAGACTGCTATATAGGTCCACTAATATAGGACTATTAAATGCCCAGCCCTGCAGACTGCTATATAGGTCCACTAATATAGGACTATTAAAGGCCCAGCCCTGCAGACTGCTATATAGGTCCACTAATATAGGACTATTAAATGCCCAGCCCTGCAGACTGCTATATAGGTCCACTAATATAGGACTATTAAAGGCCCAGCCCTGCAGACTGCTATATAGGTCCACTAATATAGGACTATTAAAGGCCCAGCCCTGCAGACTGCTATATAGGTCCACTAATATAGGACTATTAAAGGCCCAGCCCTGCAGACTGCTATATAGGTCCACTAATATAGGACTATTAAATGCCCAGCCCTGCAGACTGCTATATAGGTCCACTAATATAGGACTATTAAATGCCCAGCCCTGCAGACTGCTATATAGGTCCACTAATATAGGACTATTAAAGGCCCAGCCCTGCAGACTGCTATATAGGTCCACTAATATAGGACTATTAAAGGCCCAGCCCTGCAGACTGCTATATAGGTCCACTAATATAGGACTATTAAAGGCCCAGCCCTGCAGACTGCTATATAGGTCCACTAATATAGGACTATTAAAGGCCCAGCCCTGCAGACTGCTATATAGGTCCACTAATATAGGACTATTAAAGGCCCAGCCCTGCAGACTGCTATATAGGTCCACTAATATAGGACTATTAAAGGCCCAGCCCTGCAGACTGCTATATAGGTCCACTAATATAGGACTATTAAAGGCCCAGCCCTGCAGACTGCTATATAGGTCCACTAATATAGGACTATTAAAGGCCCAGTGACATTTAAAAAATAAAAAAAAATAATCATTTTATTTTTCAGTGGGTGCTGCAGCACCGTCAGAACCCCTACTTCACGCGGCTATGCCCAGGTGGCAACACGCATCTCTGCGTGCAGATATCTCAGATATCTCAGCCCACCACCTCAAGCTCAACCTAAAAAAAACAGAGCTACTCTTCCTCCTGGGAAAGGCCTGCCAGCTCCAAGACCGTTCCATCATGATTGACTCCACGATGTCCCATTCCCAGAGTGCAACAAACTTTGGAGTGAACCTGTAAAAACACCATGTCGTTCTATGCAAACACTGAAGAAGTGACTCTCAGGTTCATGTTTAAAAACAAATGTAAAACATATTTCACCTTTATTTAACCAGGTAGGCTAGTTGAGAACACCTTTATTTAACCAGGTAGGCTAGTTGAGAACACCTTTATTTAACCAGGTAGGCTAGTTGAGAACAAGTTCTCATTTACAACTGCAACCTGGCCAAGATAAAGCAAAGCAGTTTGACACCGACAACAACACAGAGTTACACATGGAGTAAAACAAACATACAGTCAATAATACAGTAGAACAACAAGTCTATATACAAAGTGAGCAAATGAGGTGAGATAAGGGAGGTAAAGGCAAAAAAAAGGCCATGGTGGCGAAGTAAATACAATATAGCAAGTAAAACACTGGAATGGTAGATGTGCAGTAGATGGATGTGCAAAGTAGAAATACTGGGGTGCAAAGGAGCAAGATAAATAAATAAATACAGTAGGGGATGAGGTAGTTGTTTGGGCTATTTACAGATGGGCTATGTACAGGTGCGGTGATCTGTGAGCTGCTCTGACAGCTGGTGCTTAAAGCTAGTGAGGGAGATAAGTATCTCCAGTTTCAGTGATTTTTGTAGTTAATTCCAGTCATTGGCAGCAGAGAACTGGAAGGAGAGGAAGCCAATGGAAGAATTGTCTTTGGGGGTGACCAGTGAGATATACCTGCTGGAGCGCGTGCTACGGGTGGGTGCTGCTATGGTGACCAGCGAGCTGAGATAAGGCGGGGCTTTACCTAGCAGGGTCTTATAGATGGCCAAAAGCCAGTGGGTTTGGCGACGAGTATGAAGCGAGGGCCAGCCAACGAGAGCGTACAAGTCGCAGTGGTGGGTAGTATACGGGGCTTTGGTGACAAAACGGATGGCACTGTGATAGACTGCATCCAATTTGTTGAGTAGAGTTTTGGAGGCTATTTTGTAAATGACATCGCCGAAGTCGAGGATCGGTAGGATGGTCAGTTTTACGAGGGTATGTTTGGCAGCATGAGTGAAGGATGCTTTGTTGCAAAATAGGAAGCCAATTCTAGATTTTGGATTGGAGATGTTTGATGTGAGTCTGGAATCAGAGTTTGCAGTCTAACCAGACACCTAGGTATTTGTAGTTGTCCACATATTCTAAGTCCGTCCAGAGTAGTGATGCTGGACGGGTGGGCAGGTGCGGGCAGCGATCGGTTGAAGAGCATGCATTTAGTTTTACTTGTATTTAAGAGCATTTGGAGGCCACATAAGGAGAGTTGTATGGCATTGAAGCTCATCTGGAGGGTAGTTAACACTGTGTCCAAAGAAGGGCCAGAAGTATACAGAATGGTGTTGTCTGCGTAGAGGTGGATCAGAGACTCACCAGCAGCAAGAGCGACATCATTGATGTATACAGAGAAGAGAGTCGGCCCAAGAATTGAACCCTGTGGCACCCCCATAGAGACTGCCAGAGGTCCTGCACAACAGGCCCTCCGATTTGACACACTGAACTCTATCTGAGAAGTAGTTGGTAAACCAGGCGAGGCAATCATTTGAAATACCAAGGCTGTTGAGTCTGCCGATAAGGATGTGGTGATTGATAGAGTCGAAAGCCTTAGCCAGGTCGATGAATACGGCTGCACAGTATTGTTTCTTATCGATGGCGGTTATGATATCGTTTAGGACCTTGAGTATGGCTGAAGAGCACCCATGACCAGCTCTGAAACGCCACAGGATGTTTTTGTGCTGGTCAAGGGCAGTCAGGTCTGGAGAGAACCATGGGCTACATCTGTTCCTGGTTCTACATTTCTTGAAAGGGGCAATTTCTTGAAATGCCTTTCATGCATTATCATGCTCCTTGCCCATCCTCTGAAAACAGCTGAAACCCTACCTCTTAAAAAAAAAACACAGTACACCCCCAAAAAATATATTATTGTGATCTACAACTTGCACTTGACTTTTTTCCCCCCTTTACTAGCTCAGACTTTGCAGATAGTTACTTTACTGAGGAAAGATGTACTTACTATGACTGTGAAATGCAGTTGTCCCACCCAGCAATCTTAAAACGACTAAAATGTTAAATGTGTATATACAGAATGTATAGCCAGCCTATTGATGTGTTTGGTGTGTATTGGTGTGTATACAGGGCTCATCTCAGCACGACTTCCTGTTAATAAAATAAAGGTTCAATAAATAAATAAAAAATGTGTGGTGGGAGTGTTAAATCAATGCAGCGAAAAACGCGCCCATTAATTTCGATCGGGGCATGATCCAGCGTGTGCCGCTCCGTAAAATGTTTAACCAATCATACCCATAATCGGAATCCATCACACTCGTTTCCTATTGGCTACATTTAGACTGACAGGGCTACACACACTCCACGACGATTGGTTGTTCACTAAACTGCTTTTGCGTTTGATTGGCGACATATTTCCTCTCGCAGTAAATTCATTGGTTCGTGCATCTAAGACTGTAAATTCTGGGTAGGTTGTCCACGTTCCACGTTTGAGACCGGTAAAAGAGCAGCCGAACACGTTTTGCGTTGCCCTGCTAGAACAATCTTTCTAGTTACCGCCTGGCAGAGCGGAGGTGATTCAGTGAAATCACACATATATATATATTTTTTAATAAACCATTTTTAACAATTGCCTCCTGGTAAGTAAACCCTGTTTGAAATTATTGAATAAATATCCGCTGCAGTAATATTTGTAATCTTATTAAGGCGCTGTTTGATGCTAACTAGTAAGCTTATTAACGCTAGTTAGCATGATAAAAGCTAAGTCATTTTTAGTTGTGCTAACTAGCCAGTTAACTAACGTCACCTAGCTAGTACATACTTGTCTTAAATTATTTGATTGTGCCACGAAATTAGACTTAAATCGGGTGACGTGGGTTAAATCAGTCAGTCGAGTGGACCGTCGAAATGGCCAACTAATCCGACTGGGGTGGTTGAAAGACTGGCCTTTCCCCTAGCGAGCCATGGCTGCCCAGTTAGCGATGTTTGTCTGTTCAAATGTTTATGATATCAGTTTTGACGTCGAAGATTATCAGTCGGCTGCTGTTTAGTCTGCTACGTTTCGGTAACTAAATATTTTGCTAGTTTTAAATAAACTGAGCGAAAAGGAGCCGTGGCTAACCTTGGCTAATTAGCTAGCTAGTTAGTTAGCATTGTATTTACCACACGTGTTGGTGATACAATATATCGAAGTTCGCTATTTTCAGCTGTCCGAGTTCATTTGGGTAATAAGATATAGTTGTCTGGCCATCGACATAACCGGCCAAAATCGTTACATTTCGATAACATTGTTTTTCTGTCGATGACGTGACCAGTGTTGCAGTCGGGCCTTTCTGGGCATAAAACCCTTGAAGCACAGCTTAGCTAAATAACGTTAGACAGTTTAACTGGGTGGGTCTGGGCGACTCATTTGTCTCCTGTAATTAATTTCATACTACTATAAACTGAAACCTATTATTGGTTGAATTGACTAGATGTCTAGCGAGCTAGTCATCCAATAGATTAGATTTAATGCAAATGATGCTCTTGCACAGCCTCCTGTAACGTTTGTGCTAATGTTAACGTTTCTTGTCGCCACGATTGGCTAAATAAATAGCTGGGTGATGTGGCTTGCCGGGTTTGTCAGACAGAACAGACACGGATGGTGACTGGTACAGATCAGACTCCATTATCCACACCATGACAACCACACCTTGTTTCAGTTCTCTTCAGCTGACCAAAGAAATGGTGATGGAGAAACCAAGTGCCCAGCTCGTGGGGCGGGAGTTTGTCCGACAGTACTACACACTACTCAACCAGGCACCCGACTACCTGCACAGGTAAAGCTAATACAGTACTACACACTACTCAACCAGGCACCCGACTACCTGCACAGGTAAAGCTAATACAGTACTACACAATACTCAACCAGGCACCTGACTACCTGCACAGGTAAAGCCAGTACAGTACTAGAAAATTGTTCCCAAACAGTATCTGTTCCATTGTGATCTGCTTTAATATATTAATGGGTTATCTATCCCTCTACTATAAAGATGAGAAATAACTGATTTTAAATGTTTTTTGTTGTAGGTTTTATGGGAAAAATTCCTCCTATGTACATGGAGGTCTGGACAACAATGGCAAACCAGTTGAATCAGTCTATGGACAGTCGGTGAGTACTGCAATACAATATCCCCAAATTATATTTGCATCACTTCGTGAAGCAGTATTATATGTTTCCTTTGTAAAATATCCAACGCGACACATCCACACATGATTTTATGGCAAAGATCTCTCAGTATGTTCATATTAAAGATGGGTCATATAATGTCAGTTAGGTTTTCTGATACAAGTCTAACACATTTTAAGTTTGAGATTCTCATCAAAGTCTTTATTTCCGTATAAAGGAGATCCATAAAAAAGTTTTGGCGCTGAACTTTCGTGACTGCCACACCAAGATCAGACATGTGGACGCCCATGCGACCTTGAACGAGGGCGTCGTGGTGCAAGTGATGGGGGAGCTGTCCAACGACATGCAGCCCATGCGCAAATTCATGCAGACATTCGTGCTGGCCCCTGAGGTAGGTCCTTCAACTGTATAGAGGAACATTGGAAATTTGTGTATTAGTGTCCAGTTCAGTTAAAGGGTTAATTGTTTTAAACTCAATGACCTTGGTGTTTCAGGGCACTGTAACAAACAAGTTCTACGTTCACAACGATGTGTTCCGTTACCAAGACGAAGTGTTTGGGGATTCTGACTCAGAACCCCCTGAAGGTGAGCCAGTTAAACATTAGGAAGCTTAACGTTTGGCTTGTTTGGTTTCTTATGTAATTTGTGTCTCGTGACTAATACATAATGGTTAGAGGTGTTGCTCTTATTGAACTCCATTGCGGTGCTTTGTACCTCTGGGTCAACGCTACTATTATGAATAATATGCCTTCACCTTTTAGGTATATAGAAGCATCTGCTAAATGACTAAAAGGTAACAGGTATTTAATTTAGCTCTAAAACTTCTGTAATTGGCACTCGGTCATGTTCTTGGTGTTTCAGAGTCTGATGAGGATGTGGAGGAGATGGAGGAGAGAGTACCATCACCTGAGGTGGCCCAGGAAGAGGCTGCAGCCTTCTACAAACAGACACCGTGGTAAGGAAACATATCTATCTTAGTCTTGACTGCATCAGCAATCCTATTCCACTTTTCATCCTCAATGTTAAGTCTGTAATACTATAACATGAATGGTGGCAAACATGCCTTTCATCAGAGAGAGGTGTCCACCCATGGTGCTCTATATATATATATATATATATATATATATATATATATATATATATATATATATATATATATATATATATATATATATATATATATATATATATATATATATATATTTATTTATTTTAGATGATCGTAATTAATCTTAACAGAATGTAAAGGGTAGAACTATGTTCTTATACCATCATGACAGGTTTTTATTGAAAAGCAAAACATTGACCGTTGAATCTTCATCCCAGCTATATATCATAAACAAACATTTAACCTAGAAGGAACAAGTCACCTAGACAGTACTACACTATAACTCCAAATATATTATTTGTCCTGTAGGCTATTTGTATAAACATTTTAAATTAATAAATAACAAAACTGCGTGGGTTTTCAAGTACACTCTAGGCCTAATTTAATTTAGCCTTGACATTTCATTTTTTAAATAAATAACCACACCTGGCTGTCTGCGAACGCTAGAGCAGGCTGGTCATGGCTAGAATGGATCCAGCTTGTCGAATTAACATCAGATTTGACTTTTCGTATCAGGTTAGGAGTATTTACAGAGCATGTTTGGAGAATTAGGAATAGGGTTAGCTAAAATGAAACTTTTTTTTTTTAACGTTCATTTGACAATCTATATCCCTTCTAGCTATGACCCGGGCTGGTCCGCCCCATTCCCGTTGCGATTCAGCACCACAGCAAATGAAAGGGAACACTAGACAGCCACAAAATTTTAAGAAGTTCTTACACTGATGTTGTCCAATCAAATTTGGACAACCGTGTTATAGGTTTACATTTCTACTGGAGGATGTTAATAAATGTTATGCTTATTGTAATTTGAACTATTGTGAGGTCATCAATCAATCAATCAAATTTATTTTATATAGCCCTTCGTACATCAGCTGATATCTCAAAGTGCTGTACAGAAACCCAGCCTAAAACCCCAAACAGCAAGCAATGCAGGTGAAGAAGCACGGTGGCTAGGAAAAACTCCCTAGAAAGGCCAAAACCTAGGAAGAAACCTAGAGAGGAACCAGGCTATGTGGGGTGGCCAGTCCTCTTCTGGCTGTGCCGGGTGGAGATTATAACAAAACATGGTCAAGATGTTCAAATGTTCATAAATGACCAGCATGGTCGAATAATAATAAGGCAGAATAGTTGAAACTGGAGCAGCAGCACAGTCAGGTGGACTGGGGACAGCAAGGAGTCATCATGTCAGGTATTCCTGGGGCATGGTCCTAGGGCTCAGGTCCTCCGAGAGAGAGAAAGAAAGAGAGAATTAGAGAGAGCATATGTGGGATGGCCAGTCCTCTTCTGGCTGTGCCGGGTGGAGATTATAACAGAACATGGCCAAGATGTTCAAATGTTCATAAATGATCAGCATGGTCGAATAATAATAAGGCAGAACAGTTGAAACTGGAGCAGCAGCACAGCCAGGTGGACTGGGGACAGCAAGGAGTCATCATGTCAGGTAGTCCTGGGGCATGGTCCTAGGGCTCAGGTCCTCCGAGAGAGAGAAAGAGAGAAGGAGAGAATTAGAGAACGCACACTTAGATTCACACAGGACACCGAATAGGACAGGAGAAGTACTCCAGATATAACAAACTGACCCTAGCCCCCCGACACATAAACTACTGCAGCATAAATACTGGAGGCTGAGACAGGAGGGGTCAGGAGACACTGTGGCCCACTCCGAGGACACCCCCGGACAGGGCCAAACAGGAAGGATATAACCCCACCCACTTTGCCAAAGCACAGCCCCCACACCACTAGAGGGATATCTTCAACCACCAACTTACCATCCTGAGACAAGGCTGAGTATAGCCCACAAAGACCTCCGCCACGGCACAACTTAAGGGGGGGGGGGGGGGGTGCCAACCCAGACAGGATGACCACATCAGTGACTCAACCCACTCAGGTGACGCACCTCCTCCAGGGACGGCATGAGAGAGCCCCAGTAAAGCCAGTGACTCAGCCCCTGTAATAGGGTTAGAGGCAGAGAATCCCAGTGGAAAGAGGGGAACCGGCCAGGCAGAGACAGCAAGGGTGGTTCGTTGCTCCAGAGCCTTTCCGTTCACCCTCCCACTCCTGGGCCAGACTACACTCAATCATATGACCCACTGAAGAGATGAGTCTTCAGTAGAGACTTAAAGGTTGAGACCGAGTTTGCGTCTCTGACATGGGTAGGCAGACCGTTCCATAAAAATGGAGCTCTATAGGAGAAAGCCCTGCCTCCAGCTGTTTGCTTAAAAATTCTAGGGACAATTAGGAGGCCTGCGTCTTGTGACCGTAGCGTACGTGTAGGTATGTACGGCAGGACCAAATCAGAGAGATAGATAGGAGCAAGCCCATGTAATGCTTTGTAGGTTAGCAGTAAAACCTTGAAATCAGCCCTTGCTTTGACAGGAAGCCAGTGTAGAGAGGCTAGCACTGGAGTAATATGATCAAATTTTTTGGTTCTAGTCAGGATTCTAGCAGCCGTATTTAGCACTAACTGAAGTTTATTTAGTGCTTTATCCGGGTAGCCGGAAAGTAGAGCATTGCAGTAGTCTAACCTGGAAGTGACAAAAGCATGGATTAATTTTTCTGCATCATTTTTGGACAGAAAGTTCCTGATTTTTGCAATGTTACGTAGATGGAAAAAAGCTGTCCTTGAAATGGTCTTGATATGTTCTTCAAAAGAGAGATCAGGGTCCAGAGTAACGCCGAGGTCCTTCACAGTTTTATTTGAGACGACTGTACAACCATTAAGATTAATTGTCAGATTCAACAGAAGATCTCTTTGTTTCTTGGGACCTAGAACAAGCATCTCTGTTTTGTCCGAGTTTAAAAGTAGAAAGTTTGCAGCCATCCACTTCCTTATGTCTGAAACACATTCTTCTAGCAAGGGCAATTTTGGGGCTTCACCATGTTTAATTGAAATGTACAGCTGTGTGTCATCTGCATAGCAGTGAAAGTTAACATTATGTTTTCGAATAACATCCCCCCGTGTGATTACACGTGACCTATTGACGACAGTTTCGTACTATGGGCAGTTGGCTGCTGAATACGCTCAACTGAAATGCACCGATTGCACATCATCTTGTCTATCAATCCATTCCAAATCTTTATAGACTGCTATACATGAAACGGGCAGCACATGTTGATCTTGCCTAGGGGAGCAGAACTTCTACAACTGTCCTGACC
The DNA here is from genome assembly GCF_013265735.2 of Oncorhynchus mykiss. Lineage (NCBI taxonomy): Eukaryota > Metazoa > Chordata > Actinopteri > Salmoniformes > Salmonidae > Oncorhynchus > Oncorhynchus mykiss. The sequence goes on from NC_048578.1 coordinate 35,141,433, forward strand.
AACACAATTTGTCTCTAATTTGCGACTGTCCTTGGCCTGCTCAGTGAGCCGCTGCTGTTGGGAAATCAAAACTCTCCCACTCCTTTATTAAAGCAGCATACGATATCCATCAGCCTCGTTACTTTGTTCTCAGGAAGGCGCAATCTAGGGGCCTCCTGAGTGGCGCGGTGGTCTAAGGTAGTGCTAGCTGTGTCACTAGATATTCTGGGTTTGAGTCCAGGTTCTGTTGCATTCGGCCTCAACCGGAAGACCCGTGGCCCAGCGTCGTCCGGGTTAGGGGAGGGTTTGGCCCAGCGTCGTCCGGGTTAGGGGAGGGTTTGGCCCAGCGTCGTCCGGGTTAGGGGAGGGTTTGGCCCAGCGTCGTCCGGGTTAGGGGAGGGTTTGGCCCAGCGTCGTCCGGGTTAGGGGAGGGTTTGGCCCAGCGTCGTCCGGGTTAGGGGAGGGTTTGGCCCAGCGTCGTCCGGGTTAGGGGAGGGTTTGGCCCAGCGCCGTCCGGGTTAGGGGAGGGTTTGGCCCAGCGCCGTCCGGGTTAGGGGAGGGTTTGGCCCAGCGCCGTCCGGGTTAGGGGAGGGTTTGGCCCAGCGCCGTCCGGGTTAGGGGAGGGTTTGGCCCAGTGCCCTCCGGGTTAGGGGAGGGTTTGGCCCAGTGCCCTCCGGGTTAGGGGAGTGTTTGGCCCAGTGTTGTCCGGGTTGGGGGAGGGTTTACTTAAAGAATAAACGTTTTGTTTTCGAAATGATAGTTTCTGGGTTTGACCATATTAAGCTCGTATTTCTGTGTTTATTATAATTAAGTTTAAGAGCAGTTTGACATCAGTGGTAGGCAGCAGCAGGCTTAAGCATTCATTCAAACAGCACTTTACTGCGTTTGCCAGCAGCTCTTAGCAATGCTGAGATGCACAGCGCTGTTTATGACTTCAAGCCTATCACCTCCGGAGATTAGGCTGGCAATACTCTAGTGCCTATAAGAACATCCAATAGTCAAGGGTATATGAAATACAAATGGTATAGAGATATAGTCCTATAATAACTACAACCTGAAACCTCTTAGCTGGAGGACTCATGTTAAAAGGAACCACCAGCTTTCATATGTTCTGAGCAAGGAACTTAAATGTTAGCTTTTTTACATGGTACATATTGCACTTTTACTGGAAACATTATTTTGCACTGCGCCCCCCCCCCCCAGACAATTTAGATGTCACATTTCATTTATTGGCTTTTCTGTGATGCGAAATAGTGGTGGTTTACCCAATAAATTACTTGCAACTTATTTAGTGCCACTTCATTCTAGTCTATGCTTGGGTTAATATTAGACGTGTGTGTCTGGGTTATATCAGCACCGAGGCCAAGAGACCAGAGGAAGAGGTGGCTTTAACCCCAGAGCCTGAGGCAGAACCTGAGGCGGAGGCGGAGCCAGAGGCGGAGCCAGAGGCAGAGCCAGACGTGGTGGATGGAAAACGGGACCTGGAGCCAGAGACCCTGCAGCAGCAGGAACACGCCACAGAGGAGCAGGGAGAGCAGTGTCCAGTCTCCTCGCCCCTGCCCTCTGCCACTGCTGACCCTGCCCCCGCACCCGCTGAAGATAACCGGGTAGGTCTCAACCCTTCTGTTGGCTACGCTGTGGTCATGTCAACATGGTGGTTGTGATTCCTTCTTTGTGTGACCTGGCTGTCTATTCCTCTCTGGATGCTGTGTTTTGGCTGGTTATCCACTGTAGAGGTCACTAGGCAATATGTGACTTGTCTACACCTCTGATTATTCCAGTTTGGTTTAAGAACCATTTTGGTTGCATCAGCTTTGATTAGCTAATTTTCTAGATGAACTACTAGCTAATTTTCTAGATGAACTACTAGCTAATTTTCTAGATTAACCACTAGCTAATTTTCTAGATTAACCACTAGCTAATTTTCTAGATTAACTACTAGCTAATTTTCTAGATTAACTACTAGCTAATTTTCTAGATTAACCACTAGCTAATTTTCTAGATGAACTACTAGCTAATTTTCTAGATTAACTACTATTGCTGAGAAATTCCTTCCTTTGACCCTTGATGTTTGGGTGGCAGGGTAGCCTAGTCACATGTAAATGCGCTAGTAACCGGAAGGTTGCAAGTTCAAACCCCCGAGCTGACAAGGTACAAATCTGTCGTTCTTCCCCTGAACAGGCAGTTGTCCCACTGTTCCTAGGCCGTCATTGAAAATAAGAATTTGTTCTTAACTGACTTGCCTAGTAAAATAAAGGTAAAATAAAAAGGTAGCTTCTAGTGGTTTCCCTGTACAGCTACCAGACCTCATTCAGCTTGATTTAATAATGTCTGTTTGGTCTCTCCTCAAGCCTTTCTCCTGGGCGTCTGTCACCAGTAAGAACCTTCCCCCTAGCGGCGTTGTCCCCGTCTCTGGCATCCCCCCTCACGTCGTCAAAGTTCCCTCAGCACCGGTATGTTAACATACAATGTTATTTTCTCTGTGTAAAAAAAAAAAACAGTCCTCCTGTAGCAGACATGATGTATTAAATACCAGCAGAAGAAACAACCACACATTCTATATTGGTTACTAAGGCGATTAAAAATCACCTATTACACATCTTGTATGTATCCAACCAGTTGAAAGACCACATGCACTATATTTATGATTAGGTATAATTAACATTTACGTGTGACTTTTTTTAAAGTCAATGTTCCTCTTAAAAAGGACAACGAACACAATCAACTAGTGATTTAGCTTGGAGCCTTGTTGTCTTGGTCTTCTAGCCTGGTTTCTCAGGGTCTTGTCTTGGTGCTTTAGCCCAGGGTGGAGGTGAAAACAGAAGCCGCAGCACAGAGAACACAACCGAGAGGAGACCAGAGACCACGGGAAGCAAGACCCGGCCCCCCACCAGTCAGAGGACCCCGACCTGGAGGTATGATCCACCGGATAACATCTCGCCCCCAACACACGGTACCATCCACCAGGAAGCTGGATCATGTTCAGGATGTAGAAAATGTATCGAAATGAAGTGCAACTGTGATGTACTTCCTTACCTCTCGTCCAATAAGAACACAGATTTGTTTTCCGTTGTAAAAAAAATATATATATATTTGCTACAGTATGCTGTCTACGTTGGATGTAACCCTGTCTGTTAGTCTGAACTCTGAATGGGAGTCTGTCTGTCTGTTAGTGTGTGTGTGTGTAGTGCTTATTCTTTGAAGAAACATCAGGCGTGTATGCGTGACCTAAAGTGATCTCCTCTCATGCCTCTGTCGGGTCTCTGCTCTTGGTCTGCAGTGCGGGAAGGAGAGCAGGGAGAGTCGTCGGAGGTTGGCCGTGTGGTGCGGTATCCAGATGCTCACCAGCTCTTTGTAGGAAACGTTCCTCATGATGTGGACAAGGCAGAGCTCAAGGAGTTTTTCCAACGTAATGTCCCTCTTTTTATTTTTAATGGTCTGCAAAAAAGCTTTTGAATTAATGGCTTTGTATGGTTTCAACTGGCAAATAATTGATTTAAATAGGGACAGCACATGGTAATCAGTCCTGGGGTGTAGTAGTAGTAGTACCACATTTTAGATGGATAGTCTTAATTGATCATAGTCCCCAAATGACCTGTAAAACAGTTAGACATAATTTATTAGAATCATTGATCTTTCTAATTTTAAATGATCTGCGTCTCTGCAACAGAACACAGAATGCTTTGCAGCAACTGATGGAGGTAATTGATTGGTTGAAAGTGTTGTCATTTGAATATGATCTGGTTCCCCCTACAGAGTATGGTACTGTGCTTGAGCTACGGATCAACAGCGGAGGAAAGCTTCCTAACTTTGGGTTTGTGGTGTTTGACGATTCGGAACCTGTACAGAAAATCCTAAGCAACCGGGTACTAATTATTTTTACATTATGTTAAGCCTGAGTGTTTTAATTACCAACATGCTGTTTTGATGAACTCTGCTCCATTTTGTCAAGCCTTCGGCTCCATTTTGTCAAGCCTTCGGCTCCATTTTGTCAAGCCTTCGGCTCCATTTTGTCAAGCCTTCGGCTCCATTTTGTCAAGCCTTCGGCTCCACTTTGTCAAGCCTTCGGCTCCACTTTGTCAAGCCTTCGGCTCCATTTTGTCAAGCCTTCGGCTCCACTTTGTCAAGCCTTCGGCTACATTTCAATGATGATTGAAAGGTGCTTCACATTCCCATGTCTGTTTTGGAAGCAGTACATGTCATTCAAAAAATTCTTAATGCATGTACAGACGATCCTTTCTAAAAGCCCACTCTGATCTTTACAGTTTTTGATCATTTAAATTAGTTAATATACTAACAGTCCTCTTTCATTTGTAGCCCATTAAGTTCAGAGGCGATGTCCGACTGAACGTGGAGGAAAAGAAGACGCGCTCCGCCCGGGAAGGGGATCGGCGAGACATCCGCCCCAGAGGTCCAGGTGGCCCCGGAGGGCCCCGAGAGAGGATAGGAGGGCCCAGGGGCCCCCCCACCAGGGGTGGCATGGCACAGAAACCCAGCTTTGGCTCTGGACGAGGTACTGGACCCAGTGAAGGAGGTCGCTACATGGGACCTCGTCAGTGAATGTCACTCTGAAGTTGGTCTGATGTCCTACCATGCCAGTTACTACTACTACTACTGCTGATGTCAGTTGCCCCGACTCTTTGAGTATTATAAAACAAAGATGGCTTCTACATCCCTCCCTCCCTTCGCGTTTTGTTTTGTTCATTGGGATTCTGGAATGTGATCCATCTCTCCTTTTCTCCTGACTTTGACATGATCTGGGCTTTTCTCCTCATCTTTTACATCATCCTGAACTTGAATTTGTTTTGAAAGTTAAAAAAAAAAGAATAATTTAAAAAGGGTCTTAAACTAACTAGTTGAATTGGAACAGCCCAGTTTGGTTTTGGCGTTCTCTCCCTGTTTCTTAAAGGAACGTGTATGTACTGCTTGGGCAGTCCTGTGTATTGCTACCATTGTCTTTTCAGGTCAAATGCAAGTAATGGTTTTATTTTAAATTGTGAAGTTGAATCATGGTTGTAAATGGTTATTATCGAGCATGTAACAAATCCGGTCTGCCTTTCACTACTGATGCACTTCATCATGACAAATCAGCTGATGAGAGAACTGAATAAACATGTTTTACTGTTTTAAACCTGACTTCTGTAGTCTATACATCGAGTTCATCTTTATGGGCTGGTTTCCTGGACACACATTAGTCCTACTTCTGGACTATAAAGCATGTCTGGAGATGTCCAATGAGCTTGCTTTTTAGTGCAAGATGAGGCTTAATTTGTGTCCAGGAAATCAGCCCTTGTTCATTATGAGGAAAGGAACTGTGGCCGCCCTAAGGAAACCTGGCAACGAACCGTGAAAGAGATGCCTCCCCCCCCCCCCCCCCAAAAAAAGAGAAGATCAGAAGCAGTGGCACTCCTGTAGTCGATGCCTTATGTTCCGCACAGGAACCAAGAGGATTAAGGAAGTCATTATTTTATCACCGAGCAAATGTGTTGCTAAGATGTACGTCTGTTTTTCCGTCTCATTTACAAGAAGTAGTTTTCCTTCTCTTGTAGGGTCAACACAGTGTTTCCTACATCGGATGGAAATCAATGCTAACCATTTTAACAGCATGTTCATGTAAACTAGAGATCACGTGGACTAGTTTAAGAGCGGCACCAAACGGAAGAGGAAATTGCCGACTGCAATGGACGACAGGCGGCTCTGGAGGACTTCATCAAAACAGATGCTTTGGTACAGTACACAATAGCCATGGCATGGGTCAAATCAGTATTATATATATAACATATTATAGTGCTATTCAGGAGCATCTGTATCTATCATAGGGTTTCAAAGGGCACACCATTGTCAGGCCAACACCCTCTTTGGGATTACCTTGACTGTAATTGAATAGGTCAACCTACACTATATATATATATATATATATATATACACACACACACAAGTATGTGGACACCCCTTCAAATTAGTGGATTTAGCTATTTCAGCCACACCCATTGCAGACCAGTGTATAAAATTGAGCACACAGCCATGCAATCTCCATAGGCCAACATTGGCAGTAGAATGGCCCGTACTGAAGAGCTCTGTGACTTTCAAAGTGGCACCGTCATAGGATGCTATCTTTCCAACAAGTCAGTTTGTCAAATTTCTGCCCTGCTAGAGCTGCCCCGGTCAACTGTAAGTGCTTTTATTTTGGAGTGGAAACGTCTAGGAGCATCAAAGCCTAAGTGGTAGGTCACAAGGTCACATGTCTGTCCTCGGTTACAACACTCACTACCGAGTTCCAAACTGCCTCTGGGTGCAACGTCAGCACAATAACTGTTGCTTTGTTGAGTTTGGAAGAATTTGACTGGCCTGCACAGAGCCCTGTCCTCAACCCCATCAAACACCTTTGGGATGATTTTTTAAAATCCTTTATTTAACTAGGCAAGTCAGTTAAGAACAAATTCTTATTTAAAATGATGCCCTATGAACTTTTGTTATTGACCAAATACTTATTTTCCACCATAATTTGCAAATAAATCCTACAATGTGATTTTCTGGATTTTTTTTTTTCTTCTCATTTTGTCTGTCATAGTTGAAGTGTACCTATGATGAAAATTACAGGCCTCTCTCATCTTTTTAAGTGGGAGAACTTGCACAATTGGTGGCTGACTAAATACTTTTTTGCCCCACTGTATAAGCCGCGTACAAACTGCTGATGCGCACCTTTAGAAGACAAATAAATCCATTTAATATACACTATCACAATAACTATTCTAAAGAAACATGATATGAAGAAAATGTATTTCAAAAGAACAGAATATGAGCTGGCCCACTATGTTATCTGGCTTTGCACCATGCCGTAGGGTTGTTCATTTAGCAGACAAGACGTGCTTAAATCCCGTGCCATTATTTTATATTATGATTATATAGTAAGAAGAATATAATCAATATATTTAGGGTTTAGGGTTGAAACAGGGTGGTACTACCTGAACTTAGGTTGAAACAGGGTGGTACTACCTGAACTTAGGTTGAAACAGGGTGGTACTACCTGAACTTAGGTTGAAACAGGGTGGTACTACCTGAACTTAGGTTGAAACAGGGTGGTACTACCTGAACTTAGGTTGAAACAGGGTGGTACTACCTGAACTTAGGTTGAAACAGGGTGGTACTACCTGAACTTAGGTTGAAACAGGGTGGTACTACCTGAACTTAGGTTGAAACAGGGTGGTACTACCTGAACTTATGTTGAAACAGGGTGGTACTACCTGAACTTAGGTTGAAACAGGGTGGTACTACCTGAACTTATGTTGAAACAGGGTGGTACTACCTGAACTTAGGTTGAAACAGGGTGGTACTACCTGAACTTAGGTTGAAACAGGGTGGTACTACCTGAACTTAGGTTGAAACAGGGTGGTACTACCTGAACTTAGGTTGAAACAGGGTGGTACTACCTGAACTTAGGTTGAAACAGGGTGGTACTACCTGAACTTAGGTTGAAACAGGGTGGTACTACCTGAACTTAGGTTCAGGGTGGCTACAGTGTGCTCTAATGAATACACCCCCAGCAAAGGGTCCTGAAGATTTCCTCACTAACAAGGACAAGGTCTTCCAGCAGGTGGCCAGATACTGTGTTCATTAGTATTCATGATGTGGAGGAGGATGCAACGTAACCTCTCAGGGTGTATCGGTCGTATCCTATTTGGCACCCCCACCCTGTGACCCACATGGGCTGAGAATATCCTGCTACAGCTGGCAACAACCCTCTGAGCATAAGGCCCTCCAGCTGGACAAACCCTTCCCAAAATGGCATCTTATTCCCTACATAGTGCACTACTTTTTGACCAGGGTCTATGGGAATAGGACGCCATTTGGGACACACTCACTCACACACACACACACACACACACACACACACACACACACACACACACACACACACACACAGGAATGCAGTCAAGCAAACACAAACACAAACACGTTGGAGGCAATCAAGACTCTCATTAAGACTGTTTGAATCTATTAGCATTCACATCCTGGCGTGGGAAGAAGTGTAAAAGGCTTCATTATCATGGGGCGAAATCACAAAGGTTTAGTCATCACCATCAACACAACTAAAACAGATTACTTATTTTAGGGAGCATTTGCAGGGTCACAAAAAAAATGCTAATGCTCTGATTTCAAACACTGTGAAACAAATGTCTGTCAAAGCCTTCATGTTTCACTGGCTTTTCAGGCCCCGGGGTGGTTTTCAGTGTCAGCTGTAATGTCATTCCAATGAGTCCCCCTGTAGTATACTGTTTCTGCAGCGGGGTGGTCTGGGAGAGGGGGTGGGGGATGGGCAGTGAGTTGTTACCCACTCACTTGAACAAGGGCAGAGGAGTCAGAGCTATGACTATGTCCCAAAAGACACCTTATTCCCTATATAGTGCACTACTATTTCCCATAGCCCTATGGGGTAAGTAGTGCACTTGTATAGGAAATAGGCTGCCATTTAGGGCGTATGATTGAGCCCAGTCCTTTAATGGGTCATCATCATCCAACAGCTAAAAATATCACATTACAGTGGAGGAAGTTCAGGCATTTAGAATCAAATGTGAAGTGGAGCGTTATCGTGAAGTGACGACATGACGTGCCCATGTACCTTCAAAATTATTCGGCAATAATAATTTATTGAAAAATATTGTTTCCATCATGTCGCAATAAAGAAGGCTCGACCAAAAGAAAAATCCACCCCTGTCGAACAGATAAAAATGCATCCTATATCTGACGTTTCCATTACACATATCGCAAGATTTTTTTTGTTGCGACATCGCTTTTGTAAAAAAAAAAAAAAAACCTTGGTTAATGGAAACCTGCGCTTGTGTGTTTAGGAGAAGGAAGTTCAGTCAGTCACTGTGTGTGGTGAGATTTTGTTTTACATCATAACTTAATATGTTTATTGGAGGTAGGTAGATTAGAGAGAGCTCGTTTATGTCCCAAATGGAAAGCTGTGCGTGATGACGCATAATCAATAATTTTGCGGTTAAATTACATTTTACTGATTTAAAAATACAATTTAATGGCTTTTTCAATTCTACTGATGGTTTTGTCACAAAAACGGTTGTGTTATTTAGAAAACGTGCCCACTCTGGTATTGCTATGTGCGCTCTAACCAACAGCTCGCAGACACAGTGCGGGTTGACTACCTGCATTATGGCATTATGACATTATTATGGGTAAGAGCGATATGTGTTTTATTTGTCAAATGGCAGCCAAGCGTCATCATGTCACCAGAATATGATATTTAAGCATCATCATGTCACCAGAAAAAATATATATATTTTTGATGAGCATCAAGCTCATAGTGTGCACATTCACCACCCTGTGAAGTTCATAATCATTTATTTAATCTGTAGCATAATAAACTGCATGGTTTCCCGATTAATATTGGGAGGACCACACAACACAACATTGCGTGACTCCAAGTTTACTTCAATATGATGTTTATTATATAAATATTTGGAGATAAAGGCGTTTCCAACGCATTTTTTTCGCACAATTAATTTTATCTACACAAAAATATGTGAAAAAATGATGAACAAATTGACTGTCGGCAGTTATAAAATTGTACTGGCATATCCTGTTTCCGTTAGCCATGTCGTGACGTTTTTCATGCATCAGATAATTCACCCACATGAAACGGTTGGATGGAAACATGTTTATAGAGGCCATATTAAGGCAGACAGCCCATTTATGATATTTTTTCCTCACATGGGTCTTTTGACCCATCACATCAAATCTTTTCACACCAGATCTTTTTCAGAGCTGATCTGATTAGTCAAAATACCAATTAGTGAAAAAAGTATATCAAAATTGGGCGGGCTGTCTAAATGCATCCAAAGTGCTTCTTATTGGATTGCTAGGCACATCACCATCAGACCCTTTGCATTCATTGGGCTATAAGAGGGAAACTGACATCCTTCACATTGTATTTTGGTATTTTATTTGGATCCCATTTTTGGTATGTAGTATTTTATTAGGATCCCCATTAGCTGTTGTAAAAGCAGAAGCTACTCTTCCTGGGGTCCACACAAAACATGAAACATAATACAGAATCATGCGTATAATATAGATAGATGCTGTTCACTTGAAACCTATAGGGAGGCTTTGCACTAATGAGCTTTGTGTTTACATGATTTTCAATTACGATGTATAATATTTAATTTCACAGAAATATCTACTCTCTAAACCTGTAAAAAAAAGAAAAGTACTAAACAGATCAGTGTTTAATCAATGCATTTTGAATAATGTCTGTGGTCATATAGCATACTGTCTGTGGTCATATAGCATACTGTCTGTGGTCATATAGCATACTGTCTGTGGTCATATAGCATACTGTCTGTGGTCATATAGCATACTGTCTGTGGTCATATAGCATACTGTCTGTGGTCATATAGCATACTGTCTGTGGTCATATAGCATACTGTCTGTGGTCATATAGCATACTGTCTGTGGTCATATAGCATACTGTCTGTGTTCAGAATGCATACTGTCTGTGTTCAGAATGCATACTGTCTGTGTTCAGAATGCATACTGTCTGTGTTCAGAATGCATACTGTCTGTGGTCATATAGCATACTGTCTGTGGTCATATAGCATACTGTCTGTGTTCAGAATGCATACTGTCTGTGTTCAGAATGCATACTGTCTGTGGTCATATAGCATACTGTCTGTGGTCATATAGCATACTGTCTGTGGTCATATAGCATACTGTCTGTGGTCATATAGCATACTGTCTGTGTTCAGAATGCATACTGTCTGTGTTCAGAATGCATACTGTCTGTGTTCAGAATGCATACTGTCTGTGTTCAGAATGCATACTGTCTGTGGTCATATAGCATACTGTCTGTGGTCATATAGCATACTGTCTGTGTTCAGAATGCATACTGTCTGTGTTCAGAATGCATACTGTCTGTGTTCAGAATGCATACTGTCTGTGTTCAGAATGCATACTGTCTGTGTTCAGAATGCATACTGTCTGTGTTCAGAATGCATACTGTCTGTGTTCAGAATGCATACTGTCTGTGTTCAGAATGCATACTGTCTGTGGTCATATAGCATACTGTCTGTGTTCAGAATGCATACTGTCTGTGTTCAGAATGTATACTGTCTGTGTTCAGAATGCATACTGTCTGTGTTCAGAATGCATACTGTCTGTGGTCATATAGCATACTGTCTGTGTTCATATAGCATACTGTCTGTGTTCAGAATGCATACTGTCTGTGTTCAGAATGCATACTGTCTGTGTTCAGAATGCATACTGTCTGTGTTCAGAATGCATACTGTCTGTGTTCAGAATGCATACTGTCTGTGTTCAGAATGCATACTGTCTGTGTTCAGAATGCATACTGTCTGTGTTCAGAATGCATACTGTCTGTGTTCAGAATGCATACTGTCTGTGTTCAGAATGCATACTGTCTGTGTTCAGAATGCATACTGTCTGTGTTCAGAATGCATACTGTCTGTGTTCAGAATGTATACTGTCTGTGTTCATATAGCATACTGTCTGTGGTCATATAGCATACTGTCTGTGTTCAGAATGCATACTGTCTGTGTTCAGAATGCATACTGTCTGTGTTCAGAATGCATACTGTCTGTGTTCAGAATGCATACTGTCTGTGTTCAGAATGCATACTGTCTGTGTTCAGAATGCATACTGTCTGTGTTCAGAATGCATACTGTCTGTGTTCAGAATGCATACTGTCTGTGTTCAGAATGCATACTGTCTGTGTTCAGAATGTATACTGTCTGTGTTCATATAGCATACTGTCTGTGTTCAGAATGCATACTGTCTGTGTTCAGAATGCATACTGTCTGTGTTCAGAATGCATACTGTCTGTGTTCAGAATGCATACTGTCTGTGTTCAGAATGCATACTGTCTGTGTTCAGAATGCATACTGTCTGTGTTCAGAATGCATACTGTCTGTGTTCAGAATGCATACTGTCTGTGTTCAGAATGCATACTGTCTGTGTTCAGAATGCATACTGTCTGTGTTCAGAATGCATACTGTCTGTGGTCATATAGCATACTGTCTGTGGTCATATAGCATACTGTCTGTGTTCAGAATGCATACTGTCTGTGGTCATATAGCATACTGTCTGTGTTCAGAATGCATACTGTCTGTGGTCATATAGCATACTGTCTGTGTTCAGAATGCATACTGTCTGTGTTCAGAATGCATACTGTCTGTGGTCATATAGCATACTGTCTGTGTTCAGAATGCATACTGTCTGTGTTCAGAATGCATACTGTCTGTGTTCAGAATGCATACTGTCTGTGTTCAGAATGCATACTGTCTGTGTTCAGAATGCATACTGTCTGTGTTCAGAATGCATACTGTCTGTGTTCAGAATGCATACTGTCTGTGTTCAGAATGCATACTGTCTGTGTTCAGAATGCATACTGTCTGTGTTCATATAGCATACTGTCTGTGTTCATATAGCATATTGTCTGTGTTCATATAGCATACCCTCTGTGTTCAGTATACATTCTGATCTCTATTTCTAGAGTTTCATTCTCTCTAGGGTCTCCCTCCCTAGGGTCCCTCTCTCTAGGGTCTCCCTCCCTAGGGTCCCTCTCTTTAGGGTCTTCCTCTCTAGGTTTCCCCTCTCTAGGGTGTCCCTCTCTAGGTTCCCTCTTTCTAAGGTCTCCCTCTCTAGGTTCCATTTCTCTAGGGTCTCCCACTCTACGGTCTTCCTCTCTAGGATTTCCCTCTGTAGGATCCCCTCTCAAGTGTCCCCCTCGTTAGGGTCTCCCTCTCTAGGTTCCCTTTCTCTAGGGTCTCGCTCTCTAGGTTCCCTCGCTTGGGTCTCCCTCTCTAGGGTCTCTCACTCTAGGGTCTCCCTCTCTAGGGTCTCCCTCTCTAGGTTCCCTTTCTCTAGGGTCTCCCTCTCTAGGTTCCCTCTCTTGGGTCTCCCTCTCTAGGGTCTCTCACTCTATGGTCTCCCTCTCTAGGTTCCCCTCTCTAGGGTGGTCTCTCACTCTACAGTCTCCCTTTCTAGGGTCTCCCTGTCTAGGGTTTCCCTCTCTAGGGTCTACCTCTTTAGGGACTCTCTCTCTAGGTTTCCCCTCTCTAGGGTCTCCTTCTCTAGGGTTTCCCTCTCTAGGTTCCCTCTCTCTAGGGTATACCTCTTTAGGATCTCCCTCTCTAGGTTTCCCCTCTCTAGGGTCTCCCAATCTACGATCTCCCTCTCTTGGGTCTCCCTCTCTAGGTTCCCTATCTCTAGGGTCTCCCTCTCTAGGGTCCCCCTCTCTAGGTTCCCTCTCTCTAGGTTCCCTCTCTTGGGTCTCCCTCTCCAGGGTTTCCCACTTTACGGTCTCCCTCTCTAGGGTTTCCCTCTGTAGTGTCTCTCTCTCTAGGGTCTCTCTCTCTAGGGTTTCCCTCTGTAGTGTATCCCTCTCAAGGGTCCCCCTCTCTAGGGTCTCCCTCTCTAGGTTCCCTCTCTTGGGTCTCCCTCTCTAGGGTCTCTCACTCTATGGTCTCCCTCTCTAGGTTCCCCTCTCTAGGGTCTCTCACTCTACAGTCTCCCTTTCTAGGGTCTCCCTGTCTAGGGTTTCCCTCTCTAGGGTCTACCTCTTTAGGGACTCTCTCTCTAGGTTTCCCCTCTCTAGGGTCTCCTTCTCTAGGGTTTCCCTCTCTAGGTTCCCTCTCTCTAGGGTATACCTCTTTAGGATCTCCCTCTCTAGGTTTCCCCTCTCTAGGGTCTCCCAATCTATGATCTCCCTCTCTTGGGTCTCCCTTTCTAGGTTCCCTATCTCTAGGGTCTCCCTCTCTAGGGTCCCCCTCTCTAGGTTCCCTCTCTCTAGGTTCCCTCTCTTGGGTCTCCCTCTCCAGGGTTTCCCACTTTATGGTCTCCCTCTCTAGGGTTTCCCTCTGTAGTGTCTCTCTCTCTAGGGTTTCCCTCTAAAGGGTCTCCCTCTTTAGGGTCTCCCTCTCTAGGGTCTCTCTCTCTAGGGTCTCCCTCTCTAGGGTCTCCCACTCTAGGGTCTCCCACTCTACGGTCTCCCCTCTGGGGTCTCCCTCTCTAGGGTCTCTCTCTCTAGGGTCTCTCTCTCTAGGTTCCCCTCTCTAGGGTCTCTCTCTCTAGGGTCTCCCTCTCTAGGGTCTCCCACTCTACGGTCTCCCTCTCTAGGGTCTCTCTCTCTAGGGTCTCTCTCTCTAGGGTCTCTCTCTCTAGGGTCTCCCTCTCTAGGGTCTCCCTCTCTCTAGGTTTCCCCTCTCTTGGGTCTCCCACTCCAAGGTCTCCTTCACTAGGTTCTCCCTCTCTATGGTCTCCCTCTCTAGATTCCCTCTCTCTAGGTTCTCCCTCTCTATGGTCTCCCTCTCTATGGTCTCCCTCTCTAGGTTCCCTATCTCTAGGGTCTCCCTCTCTAGGGTCCCCCTCTCTAGGTTCCCTCTCTCTAGGTTCCCTCTCTTGGGTCTCCCTCTCCAGGGTTTCCCACTTTACGGTCTCCCTCTCTAGGGTTTCCCTCTGTAGTGTCTCTCTCTCTAGGGTCTCTCTCTCTAGGGTTTCCCTCTGTAGTGTATCCCTCTCAAGGGTCCCCCTCTCTAGGGTCTCCCTCTCTAGGTTCCCTCTCTTGGGTCTCCCTCTCTAGGGTCTCTCACTCTATGGTCTCCCTCTCTAGGTTCCCCTCTCTAGGGTCTCTCACTCTACAGTCTCCCTTTCTAGGGTCTCCCTGTCTAGGGTTTCCCTCTCTAGGGTCTACCTCTTTAGGGACTCTCTCTCTAGGTTTCCCCTCTCTAGGGTCTCCTTCTCTAGGGTTTCCCTCTCTAGGTTCCCTCTCTCTAGGGTATACCTCTTTAGGATCTCCCTCTCTAGGTTTCCCCTCTCTAGGGTCTCCCAATCTATGATCTCCCTCTCTTGGGTCTCCCTTTCTAGGTTCCCTATCTCTAGGGTCTCCCTCTCTAGGGTCCCCCTCTCTAGGTTCCCTCTCTCTAGGTTCCCTCTCTTGGGTCTCCCTCTCCAGGGTTTCCCACTTTATGGTCTCCCTCTCTAGGGTTTCCCTCTGTAGTGTCTCTCTCTCTAGGGTTTCCCTCTAAAGGGTCTCCCTCTTTAGGGTCTCCCTCTCTAGGGTCTCTCTCTCTAGGGTCTCCCTCTCTAGGGTCTCCCACTCTAGGGTCTCCCACTCTACGGTCTCCCCTCTGGGGTCTCCCTCTCTAGGGTCTCTCTCTCTAGGGTCTCTCTCTCTAGGTTCCCCTCTCTAGGGTCTCTCTCTCTAGGGTCTCCCTCTCTAGGGTCTCCCACTCTACGGTCTCCCTCTCTAGGGTCTCTCTCTCTAGGGTCTCTCTCTCTAGGGTCTCTCTCTCTAGGGTCTCCCTCTCTAGGGTCTCCCTCTCTCTAGGTTTCCCCTCTCTTGGGTCTCCCACTCCAAGGTCTCCTTCACTAGGTTCTCCCTCTCTATGGTCTCCCTCTCTAGATTCCCTCTCTCTAGGTTCTCCCTCTCTATGGTCTCCCTCTCTATGGTCTCCCTCTCTATGGTCTCCCTCTCTATGGTCTCCCTCTCTAGGGTCTCCCTCTCTAGATTCCCTCTCTCTAGGTTCTCCCTCTCTCTGGGTTCTCCCTCTCTATGGTCTCCCTCTATAAGTCAGAAAACACTATGTCTTACATTCCATATACATCTGTAGGTCTACAGTATATTGGGCTCCTTGACTGATGAATTCATTAATACATTTCTGCACCTGGTGAACCACCCACAGCCAATCAACCAACTGTCATCTGACACAATTAACAGCTGTGTGTGTGTGTGGTGTGTGTTTGTGAGCTTGTCATCTAACACAATTAACAGCTCAGTCAACTGCAGGTGGATGTAAGTATCGAGGCCCTAAGCAGAAACATGGCTGAAACGTGGCAGGAACATGGCAGGAACGTGGCAGGAACGTACGCATGGGGGAGGAATGATTTTTTTTGGAGCATCGGGGCACATTGTGGTCACATGATATTCTCACTGGTCCCACTCCCATTCACAAGGAGGCTAGAGCAAAGTGTATTCTAAGTTTTGTCATTTCATTTCGTGAAAGCAACGAAGAGTCACATTACCTCACTAGTCATCATGTTTTGGTCACAAATCAGAATTTTTAAATATATATATAAGTATATAGATATACACTACTGTTCAATAGTTTAGGATCACTTAGAAATGTCCTTGTTTTTGAAAGAAAAGCACGAAAAGCATGCTCCAGATACTCAACTAGTCTAAAGAAGGCCAGTTTTATTGCTTATTTAATCAGAACAGAACAGTTTTCAGCTGTGCTAACATAATTGCAAAAGGGTTTTTGGAACACAGGAGTGATGGTTGCTGATAATGGGCCTCTGTAGCCTATTTTGATATTACATTAAAAACAGTAGTGTATATATATATTTTTTTTAAATAAAATTAGTGCACTGTGCCTTTATTACTCCTGTATGAGCGGACCAAAATTGTCGTTAGCAGCGCTGGGAGAAAAAAATCTCTCAGCATCATTTTCGTGATGTTGTCAGCTAATCCGTCTATACTTGTAAACAAAATACCGTTTTGGGTGGATTCTTGATGTTTGGTTTACTGTTTGAACAGTTGCTGTGATTACAATTGGTTATCAATGAAAAATAGACCGCTTTGATGAATAGCCTATATAGCCTATAGATCAAATCAAGGAACGCAGTGACAACACTGCCCCCACGGATGCGGAAGGAACGCCGGAGGAGCCGTTCCTTTTGTGGCGAAAGACGACATTGAAACACTGCTACTGTACCTTCCATCTCCGTTGTGTGCGAATTTACCTTTAGGCCACTGAATCTTAGGAATATGATCTTACAAATGGTAATAATGCCAATTTGTATTTTTTTATATATTTTTTTAAATGAGTAGCATTTATATAACATGTTTTTAAAAGTCAATTATAGCAAGCCTAATCCAATCATAAAGGAAGAGAGAAATAATTGTCTCCTCAAGGGCTTTTTGCTAGTTAACGATAGAATGAATACAACAACCTACGGACATAATTTATTGTTTGACATTTCCCAAAAAATTTTTTTTAATGATTATACACAGATACTTGAGCTGTGGAACAGATCCTTGAGCTGTGGAACAGATCCTTGAGCTGTGGAACAGATCCTTGAGCTGTGGAACAGATCCTTGAGCTGTGTAAACAGATCCTTGAGCTGTGTAAACAGAAAGAAATAGTCCAACTCTTGACAATTAACAAAAAAAAAAGAGGTCAAAGAGATTTTTGTTCAGAAAACCTTTAATTGTAATTAGAATTACTTATAATGACATATTTCAATAAATATTTAGTTATATACAGTTACAGCAGAAATTGTACATTCCTTTTTTCTTCTTCAAATTGCTAACATTTTTGTACAAGCCAAAAATATCTGCCATCGTGTTTATATTCATGCAAAATATTCAGTGTTTTCACATTTTAATCAAAAAAAAAAAAAAAGGATTTGCTGAACTTTTTTCCTTCTTCTGAAGTGCACTCTTGGATTATTATTATCATAACTGTAATTAGCAAATTAAGATGTGCACTTTGTGCCAATACACAATATTTAAGCAAGTAAAACTAAATTAAGGCCATTCCAACTTGTGTGCTAAAAATGAATAAAAATACATAAATAGAAACGTTTCCATTTTTGTGTACAGTTCAGTTCATGACTGGTTATTTGTGTCCATCTCTATCACTGGGCGGTGAGTGCATCACCACAACCAGGGCATCTGATATATTAAAAAGACAATAAACAGAATCAAACAGCTGTTGTTATCAGCAATTACTAACAAATCATAACATGCTAGTTGAATTTCATACTTTTAAAATGTTCATATTGCACTGTCCTATATGCCAAATATTATATGAACTTCCTTCATTGTCAATAATATTTGACATTATGATAGGTCAGGTTGATATGAAGGGGAGGAAGTCCTATTTGTTCAATGGAGGGTTTTCCCCATCAGTGAACATTCCTACCACTTCCATACTTTGAACATTGATCTGCTGAGCAATTAAGTTAAACATACAATTCTTGTTGTAGAATGTGTCAGTGTTCTAGAATACGTTAGACCTTGTTGACGTTGTCTATTCAGAGCATTAAGTGTCATTTCCATCTTGAATAACATAATAAACAAAGTAAGCCTTGTCCGAGCCCCTGCCCCTTGTCCCGTAGGGCAGGAGCCTATCAGGGTCAGGGTAAATTCCAGAAATTCAATTCCAATTCAATTCTTTCTGCCTATTCATTTCCCATGTATTCAATTCTAATTCCAGCTCGATTCTGAATTGAATTAAAATTCAATTTAAATTGGAATTGACCCCAACCCTGGAGCCTATCTCCTGTTTCTGTAGCATGAGGCAGCTTGATGTACAAGTACACGCCCTGGACAGGTCGCTAGTAATAATGCACCTTAATAAGCAATTGGTTACAGTAAATCCATATAGCATTGTCCCAAGTGCAGTGATCCTTCGCATGGTCAGGGCATAGAGTTCAATCCATAACTATTGAATGGATGAGTGAATATCATGGTGGTTGAGTGGAGGTACATGATATGACTAGTTACTAGTTTGTTGCATATTCAACACTGGATATAATCTTATTTAATGGATAGTTTAGTCGGAGGAAGTCAAAACTGAGGAAAGATTCATGGTCAAATTCTGTACTGATGTATTACAGCCAACAAATAAATACTGTATCTGTATCAACAAATCATTCAGCACTTTCAAAACATATTGATTACTGTGCTGATATTTTAAAAGGCCCTTTATGTTTTAACCCTATTCTAACAATGAACTTTTATAAATGCATAGTTTTGGGTAAAGCATAACATTATAAAGTACATAAGTATGCCCCATGTAGAAAAGTTAATTTTCTGGGATAAAATAACACTAATGCAAAAACATAGACCTTCAAATCAATTTACCCACATGGACTGTGTCTGTTAAAAACACACATATCTTTTGACAAATACTGCCTCAACCGGAAGGTAAATATGAATTTAAGAAATAATTGACCGAAATGTAAAATATTGTTATAATCTCTTGTGCAAGTCCATCAAGCCTCAAACATCAAACTACCTCAAACTATCATTAACACATTCGAAAAAATCTATGACCTGTTAAAGTAATGGATTACACTTTTCACGAAGAAGAAGAAAACAGGGATGAAGAAGCAGAGAAAACGTTTCATATCAAAATATATATAATATTGTTAATTGAATAGCATCGTATTCCCACAAAAAAGAAATGGAAGCACTTTATCCACACACTGGGAAGTCAATGGAAAGAACTGAATCAATCTAAGTTACGACAACAAAACCTAAACAATATCCTGAACCAGTATATAATATTGTGTCCAAAGGTGTTCTGGCATCTTTCCCCTTATGACGTCATATTCAAAACCGAACCAGGAAGGCAATGATCATAGGTTAACAAAACACTTATCTGGTTTGGAATAAAAACCAAGTAGAGGAAAATAACATTTGGCATTAAAGTTAAATGTAAAAACTCACTCGACCAGTGTTTATTTCAACGGTGTCCGAGTCTCCCATCCATGACAATGTGTCGCAGGCCATACTTCCTGTGGTAGCAGTAGTGTAGTCTTTATTTCTGGGGCTTGGTGACAGCACTTTAGGCTAGCTAAACAATGTCCCAGAGGTGGGGCTACAGAGAGCAGAGAGTCTTAAATATGCAATATGAAAAGCCACTGTAGCTTGGCCCGTTTGTAGTTGAATGTAAATGCGTGGAGAATGATGGGCCTAGGAGGAGGGTGAATAGTTTACATTATGCTTAAGGGTGTAGATCTGAAGGCCTCGTGTGTGTTGGTATGTATGTCCACCTTTGGAAAGATGAGCACTGTGATCTGTGATGTCTTAAATTAAAAAAACTTGATGGCTCACAAGTTCAAACAGATTCATGATAATGTTTTGTAAATGGTAAAGCTAATTTAAAAAAATAATTGCATATATTAATCATTGCATAGAAAAGCCTGGTGAGAAGTAATGGATTTCAGTATCTTAAATCAAGCCACTGACTAGTTGAATGAATGTATTAATCAATCAGTTTCACAGTATACTGTAGTATTGTGAACTATAACATGTACTGTATTACACACCAATGAGAACATTGTGCCGATCGTTGTTGTTAAAGTATCACACTATTTTCCATGATTTTGAGTGAATATCTTTTAGGCCTATTTAGTAAATGATGATAATAATGCATATGTTTTTTTTTAGCTACATTATTAATGTGTGTAAATATATTAATGGTAATAATTGTTAAGGTACAGTAGGTGTTTTCTTGTTTTAATCTTAACTCACTACATTTTTCTCCATTGCCTTTCTCCTAATGTGTGTAAATATATGAATGGTAATAATTGTTAAGGTACAGTAGGTGTTTTCTTGTTTTAATCTTAACTCACTACATTTTTCTCCATTGCCTGCTGGGTATCTTACCGTAACTGGGTAATAAACTATGAAAATAACAAAACAAATGTTAACAGTACAGCTTCAATGAAATGAGTAGGAAGAATTAGGATTCAATTATTATTTTTTTTTCCAGTGTAGATTCACTTTTAATGAATCCTATTTTGATTTAAGTACCAAATCCTTTAAAAAAAAAAGCACATGGATAAATGAATGAACGAATGCAACAATGAGGATATGTGAATGATGGCAAATGTCCCTTTAGAATTTAGAGTTCCCAAGAAGAGCTTGAGCTGATTACAGCAACATGATATATACTTGGCACTAAAATTAAAAACGATATGCAATTGAGAAATAAAGTTAAGGGCCGACAGAGGAACACGTTGACCACAGCGGTTAGAAACAATAGAATATTATTTTGACTCATTAAGTTTCCTTCATATAGTTGATAGCAGCATCAACCACATGAAATGTCAGTTTTTCGTTGAGGGCTCAGGGAGCGTTGATAAGTGCTTGCAACACACATTGAAGCTAATTGCGATATATAGGACACACGATCCTTGCGACACTTTATTAACGGAAACACTAAAATCGTCTTAGTATCCTTTTAAAAATCCATCCCTCAGTGTTCCATCCAGACATCTGCCTTTCGAGAGAAATAACAGTTTTTAAATATATGATAGATATATACTATATTACAGTGCTGTATGTTTCCCAACTTCTTCTTCTTCTTCTTCTTCTTCTACTTCTTCTTCTTCTTCTTTAGAATGCAGTGTCTGTCTTCTTTGAGTTGCGAAAATTAAACGAACACTTCTTAGAAGAACACCTCTTTCTTTCTAAATTCTCAGTTATCATAAATTCCCCGATGTATCGGTAAAAGTCGTAACATTTACTGATTTATCGTTTTGTAAATATTTTGCCACATTCATATATCATGCATTTTACTGCATTGCTATTGCACTGGTCCGGATTATTCAGGTTGAAAAGAGGGGGGAAAAATTAAATAAAAGAACAAATATTGATAAATTACCTTTGCCAAGGCGATAGCCACCAAAAGCAAGTGAGCAAGTGAAGAGCGAGGAGTATTGGGTTTGGGAGAAGGATGGTGTGGTATTGAACTCTCTCTCTTCCCTTGCTTACGTCATCTGGTGTACATCCGTGCTTCGGATGATCTTGTATACGAGCCAGTAGAAAATATTAAAAATGAGGAAGACTAGCGGGAAAGCCACGCGAGAGACCGTGTCGATCCTCTTCGCGCGGCCGATGAAGAGCTTGCGCATCTCTTCCACCGTTTTCTCCTGAGGGCCGGCAGTGGCGGTCGGGGCGTTGTTGTTGTTCCCTTTGATGGCCATGCCGTCTTTGGCCTGCAGGCAGGCAGGGCCCATGCCATAGGCGGTGAAGCTGAACCGGCCCTCACCGCCCTCATCCTCCTGTAACACAGCCGAATATTCATTCTGTTAGGAATCAAAAAACACATTACACATTTGATATCCAGGCCTGCTCTCTCTCTGTATATCTCTTAAAGGCCCAAACCGTAAGTCGTAAAAACATATGTTGAAAATCATAGTGGGCCATTAAGGAAAAGGCTCTTAACAGACTTAAATCATAGTGGGCCGTTAAGGAAAAGGCTCTTAACAGACTTAAATCATAGTGGGCCATTAAGGAAAAGGCTCTTAACAGACTTAAATCATAGTGGGCCATTAAGGAAAAGGCTCTTAACAGACTTAAATCATAGTGGGCCGTTAAGGAAAAGGCTCTTAACAGACTTAAATCATAGTGGGCCGTTAAGGAAAAGGCTCTTAACAGACTTAAATCATAGTGGGCCATTAAGGAAAAGGCTCTTAACAGACTTAAATCATAGTGGGTCTTCAAGGAAAAGGCTCTTAACAGACTTAAATCATAGTGGGCCATTAAGGAAAAGGCTCTTAACAGACTTAAATCATAGTGGGCCGTTAAGGAAAAGGCTCTTAACAGACTTAAATCATAGTGGGCCGTTAAGGAAAAGGCTCTTAACAGACTTAAATCATAGTGGGCCTTCAAGGAAAAGGCTCTTAACAGACTTAAATCATAGTGGGCCATTAAGGAAAAGGCTCTTAACAGACTTAAATCATAGTGGGCCGTTAAGGAAAAGGCTCTTAACAGACTTAAATCATAGTGGGCCGTTAAGGAAAAGGCTCTTAACAGACTTAAATCATAGTGGGCCGTTAAGGAAAAGGCTCTTAACAGACTTAAATCATAGTGGGCATTCAAAGAAAAGGCTCTTAACAGACTTAAATCAAATTGGGCCGTTAAGGAAAAGGCTCTTAACAGATTTCGTGAATTGAAAACACATATAATAGCTGTGAAAATCACAGTGGGCCTTTAAGTAATGCAGAGACATATTAACTAACATAATGAGGCACATATGGTTGAGCCTTAAAAATCAAAGTCCAACATGATCCAGATACTATCTCATTAACCACTGATATGCATTGTGATAAATATGGATTGCATGGGTCGACGATTCACATTTTAGCTATGACATCACTGAAAATAACAAATATTGATAAATTGAGGCAAGGTTTGCACATGTTATAAAGGACACGCTATCTCACGTTATCTCGATATCATACTACGTAAATTGCATTTTCCTATTGACTGCAATTTCATTACAGGTTAACACAATCCCTGCCTCCACAATACCTCATCACACACAAACAATCAGGGTCCCTTATCTGTCTTTGCTTGGTGTGAAAAATGTAAATGTCCTCCTGTCCTTGTCTAAAATACAAGCCTTAGTTTTCTAGGTTCCATTTGTAGACTCCATGTCCTCCTTCTGTCCTTGTCTTTATACCTCCACAGTTATAACTGTTCATGTGTGTTGGGCTGAATGGATGAACACACACACACACGCACACACACACACACGCACACACACACGCGCACACGCGCAAGGAGGGGAGACGGCGTTTCTCCTTCCTCCTCCATTTTGGATCTTCTCCTCCACTCCACTAACAGTGCCTGAGACATCTAATGCTGGCTACGTTGTGCGTCAACCTTCCCTTGTCCTTCAGTGGCGCTGGCCCACCATTTGTAAGTATTCATTCCTCCTGCCGTATGATTAATGTGTTGACTGGGGGACGTGACGTGGAGCAGTAAAGAGGGACGGCGGAGGATGGCGTCCCAAAATGGCATCCTATTCCCTACATAGTGCACTACTTTCGACTTAGGCCTATGGTCAAAAGTAGTGTACGATGTAGGGAATAGGATGTCATTTGAGACACATATATTTTCACACCGCCCAGCCCAGGCTGTCTGATTCATTACCCCCTAATTCAACATTCCACCATTAAAGCAGTAAGCTGGGCAGAGACTCTTATTGTATGAAGGGGAGATAAATAGTGAGAGAGAGGAATGGTGCCCTTTGGGTTTGTGTATGGTGAGGGAGACAATGTATGGCTTGGAACGAAAGCAGTATCAGGCTCAACCCTCCCTCCCTCCCTCCTTTTGCATTTGCAAGTCAGAGAGAAAATCCCCAAACAAATCCAATTTTGATAAACCCCCATATCTATTGGGTGAAATACCACAGTGTGCCATCACAGCAGCAAGATTTGTGACCTGTTGCCACAAGAAAAGGGCAACCAGTGAAGAACAAACACCATTGTAAAATACAACCCATATTTATGTTTATTTATTTTCCCTTTTGTACTATTTGCACATCGTTAAAACACTGTATATATACGTAATATTACATTTGAAATGTCTCTCTTCTTTTCCAACTTCTGTGTGTGTAATGTATACTGTCCAATTTTTTATTGTTTATTCCACTTTTGTTAATTATCTATTTGACTTGCTATGGCAATGTAAACGTATGTTTCCCATGTCAATAAAGCCCCTTGAATTGAATTGATTTGAAAGAGAGGTGACCGGTTGGTTAGTTGTTTGGTGTCTAGTGAGACACAGAGAGAAGGACGTCTTGACTCCTCGATCCATCACATTATTTCCTCATGATAGATGCCTGTATATCTCTTAGTGTGTGGTGATGTGATTAATTGGCTGAGTTGAAAGAGAACCGTAAAGCCAACTAGTTGGAGGCTCCATCCTATGTTTTCTCTAAACATTTTGCCTTTGCGTGGGTCGCGGTGTCATGCAGCCTTGGAAAAAAAGGAAAATGCTGATTTGCACAAAGTCATTTTGGGAAGTGTCACGACTAACCATCATCACCTTCTCCTCGAGGAGTTGGTGCCTTGCCGTTCATTTTATGATTTCCCAAAGCAATTTAGCCCAATGCCAATACACGACCCTTTCCCAGTCATTCCAATTGGATTTCTTTCCATTCCTTTTTTAATATCGTATTCATTATTAAAGGATCAGGTCACCTGAGAAGAATGTTGAAGTAGCAGTAATGTTAAGGGCTGGTTTCCCGGACACAAAGTCAAATAAAACAAATACCCATCTAGTCTAGGACTGACTTCTAATAGAACAAATACCCTTCTAGTCTAGGACTGACTTCTAATAGAACAAATACCCGTCTAGTCTAGGACTGACTTCTAATAAAACAAATACCCTTCTAGTCTAGGACTGACTTCTAATAAAACAAATACCCGTCTAGTCTAGGACTGACTTCTAATAGAACAAATACCCTTCTAGTCTAGGACTGACTTCTAATAGAACAAATACCCTTCTAGTCTAGGACTGACTTCTAATAGAACAAATACCCTTCTAGTCTAGGACTGACTTCTAATAAAACAAATACCCATCTAGTCTAGGACTGACTTCTAATAGAACAAATACCCTTCTAGTCTAGGACTGACTTCTAATAAAACAAATACCCTTCTAGTCTAGGACTGACTTCTAATAAAACAAATACCCTTCTAGTCTAGGACTGACTTCTAATAGAACAAATACCCGTCTAGTCTAGGACTGACTTCTAATAGAACAAATACCCGTCTAGTCTAGGACTGACTTCTAATAAAACAAATACCTTACCCGTCTAGTCTAGGACTGACTTCTAATAAAACAAATACCTTACCCGTCTAGTCTAGGACTGACTTCTAATAGAACAAATACCCGTCTAGTCTAGGACTGACTTCTAATAGAACAAATACCTTACCCGTCTAGTCTAGGACTGACTTCTAATAGAACAAATACCCTTCTAGTCTAGGACTGACTTCTAATAGAACAAATACCCGTCTAGTCTAGGACTGACTTCTAATAGAACAAATACCCGTCTAGTCTAGGACTGACTTCTAATAAAACAAATACCTTACCCGTCTAGTCTAGGACTGACTTCTAATAG
This sequence comes from Oncorhynchus mykiss, assembly GCF_013265735.2. NCBI lineage: Eukaryota > Metazoa > Chordata > Actinopteri > Salmoniformes > Salmonidae > Oncorhynchus > Oncorhynchus mykiss. The sequence goes on from NC_048578.1 coordinate 35,167,094, forward strand.
AACAAATACCCTTCTAGTCTAGGACTGACTTCTAATAGAACAAATACCCATCTAGTCTAGGACTGACTTCTAATAAAACAAATACCCTTCTAGTCTAGGACTGACTTCTAATAAAACAAATACCCTTCTAGTCTAGGACTGACTTCTAATAAAACAAATACCCTTCTAGTCTAGGACTGACTTCTAATAGAACAAATACCCATCTAGTCTAGGACTGACTTCTAATAAAACAAATACCCTTCTAGTCTAGGACTGACTTCTAATAGAACAAATACCCATCTAGTCTAGGACTGACTTCTAATAAAACAAATACCCATCTAGTCTAGGACTGACTTCTAATAGAACAAATACCTTACCCGTCTAGTCTAGGACTGACTTCTAATAGAACAAATACCCGTCTAGTCTAGGACTGACTTCTAATAAAACAAATACCCATCTAGTCTAGGACTGACTTCTAATAGAACAAATACCCGTCTAGTCTAGGACTGACTTCTAATAGAACAAATACCCTTCTAGTCTAGGACTGACTTCTAATAGAACAAATACCCTTCTAGTCTAGGACTGACTTCTAATAGAACAAATACCCTTCTAGTCTAGGACTGACTTCTAATAGAACAAATACCCTTCTAGTCTAGGACTGACTTCTAATAGAACAAATACCCTTCTAGTCTAGGACTGACTTCTAATAGAACAAATACCCTTCTAGTCTAGGACTGACTTCTAATAAAACAAATACCCTTCTAGTCTAGGACTGACTTCTAATAAAACAAATACCCGTCTAGTCTAGGACTGACTTCTAATAGAACAAATACCCGTCTAGTCTAGGACTGACTTCTAATAGAACAAATACCCGTCTAGTCTAGGACTGACTTCTAATAGAACAAATACCCTTCTAGTCTAGGACTGACTTCTTTTAGACAAATGTTTATTGAAAACTGTTTAAAAAGCCACAGTATCGATCATTTCTGCGTTGTACTAGTTGCATTGTCGATACTGCCTGAATACATGATTTTAGGCCATGTTCACGTAAATCTGTTTAGAGATATAAGTCACAGTTGAAATACAACTAAATAGTCCCTTATCATTTCTCTCACTAGTGCTCTACGGGCAGAAATTCTGGATTTTAGACATTGTTAATGTTAAACTGTTTACAAATATTCTTCACAGTTGAAACACAACTAAATTATAACATCTTTATACTACGTAATATATTTAGTACTTTTTAAATATTTTGTACTTCAATACTCCAAAAGTATTTTGTTCTATGTGTTATTTTTTTGTATGTATTATCTTTTACTCCGCAGAGAAAATGATGAGTTCACATAATTTAGCCCCTTCATGTCCTGCAGACACCGGCAGAGAGTAGCTTCCACTTGGTTATCTGTTGCATGCCACTTATTTACCTAGCTAATCCAGTTTTATTTACCTAGCTAATCCAGTCTTATTTACCTAGCTAATCCAGTTTTATTTACCTAGCTAATCCAGTTTTATTTACCTAGCTAATCCAGTTTTATTTACCTAGCTAATCCAGTCTTATTTACCTAGCTAATCCAGTTTTATTTACCTAGCTAATACAGTTTTATTTACCTAGCTATTCCAGTCTTATTTACCTAGCTATTCCAGTCTTATTTACCTAGCTAATCCAGTATTATTTACCTAGCTAATCCAGTCTTATTTACCTAGCTAATCCAGTTTTATTTACCTAGCTAATCCAGTTTTATTTACCTAGCTATTCCAGTCTTATTTACCTAGCTAATCCAGTTTTATTTACCTAGCTAATCCAGTTTTATTTACCTAGCTATTCCAGTCTTATTTACCTAGCTAATCCAGTATTATTTACCTAGCTAATCCAGTCTTATTTACCTAGCTAATCCAGTTTTATTTACCTAGCTAATCCAGTCTTATTTACCTAGCTAATCCAGTTTTATTTACCTAGCTAATCCATCCTTATTTACCTAGCTAATCCATCCTTATTTACCTAGCTAATCCAGTCTTATTTACCTAGCTAATCCAGTCTTATTTACCTAGCTAATCCAGTATTATTTACCTAGCTATTCCAGTCTTATTTACCTAGCTAATCCAGTTTTATTTACCTAGCTAATCCAGTCTTATTTACCTAGCTAATCCAGTTTTATTTACCTAGCTAATCCAGTTTTATTTACCTAGATAATCCAGTTTTATTTATCCAGTCTTATTTACCTAGCTAATCCAGTCTTATTTACCTAGCTATTCCAGTCTTATTTACCTAGCTAATCCAGTTTTATTTACCTAGCTAATCCAGTCTCTTATCCCCCGTTGTTCTCAGACGTGGTGGTACAGTACAACCTCAGAACACACACACCCGAGACGATCCCGTGTGAAAGATTCCACTTGAACAGTAGCTAATCAGGCCTAATGAGCTGATTATCCTGGATCAATCAGGAAGTGTGGTCCTAATAAGGCCCTGTCATCGTTAGCCAGCGGAACACTGGAACACTGTATCTGCAGTCTAGGGGTCACATCATGTCACCTAGTTATTAATATATCTCAGTTTGGACTAGAGGGGAAAAGAAAAGGATAGCTGAAAGAAAGTAGCTATCCACTTAGCTGAGACGTTTCTGGACGCTAATATTTTAGACTAGAGTTAAGTTTTTTGGGTTGCTTTTAGTGACTGCCTGGCATGGAGGCATTGGCCGACTAGCATCACAAATGAGCCACGGACAAATGTCTTCCTTTTTAAAACCATGGAAAAACCATGGAATTACAGTATGTAACCGAATGGAATACATTTTGTGCACTAACAATTAGATATCTTACAAATCCAATTTGTACTACTGAACAAAAATATAAACGCAACATGTAAATGTTTCATGAGCTGAAATGTAAATGTTTGTAAATGTTTCATGTTTCATGAGCGGAAATAAAGATCCCAGAAATGTTCCATTCGCACAAAAAGCTTATTTCTCTCAAATGTTGAGCACAAATTTGTTTACTTCCCTGTTAGTGAGCATTTCTCCTTCACCAAGATAATCCATCCACCTGACAGGTGTGGCATATCAATAATCTGATTAAACAGCATGATCATAACACAGGTGCACCTTCTGCTGGGGACAATAAAAGGCCACTCTAAAATGAGCAGTTTTTTCACAACACAATGTCACAGATGTCTCATGTTTTGAGGGTACATGCAATTAACATGCTGACTGCAAGAATGTCCACCAGAGTGTTAAATTCTCTACCTTAAGCCACCTCCAACATTGTTTTTGAGAATTTGGCATTATGTCCAACTGGACTAAAACCCGCAGACCACGTGTAACCACGCCAGCCCAGGACCACCACACCCGGCTTCTTCAGACAGCTGGTAAAACTGAGGAGTATTTCTGTCTGTAATAAAGCCATTTTGTGAGGATAAACTCATTCTGATTGGCTGGGCCTGGCTCCCAAGTGGGTGGGCCTATGTCAGTCAGTCAGCCATTCTAACACCTGGATATGTTTATTTTTGAACAATTCCATTGTAGATTTTGCTTTATGTTTTGGATCATTGTCTTGTTGGAAGACAAATCTCCATCCCAGTCTCAGGTCTTTTGCAGACTCCATCAGGTTTTCTTCCAGAATGGTCCTGTATTTGGCTCCATCCATCTTCCCATCAATTTTAACCATCTTCCCTGTCCCTGCTGAAGAAAAGCAGGCCCAAACCATGATGCTGCCACCACCATGTTTGACAGTGGGCATGGTGTGTTCAGGGTGATGAGCTGTGTTGCTTTTACGCCAAACATAACGTTTTGCATTGTTGCCAAAAAGTTCAATTTTGGTTTCATCTGACCAGAGCACCTTCTTCCACATGTTTGGTGTGTCTCCCAGGTGGCTTGTGGCAAACTTTAAACAACACTTTTTATGGATATCTTTAAGAAATGGCTTTCTTCTTGCCACTCTTCCATAAAGGCCAGATTTGTGCAATATACGACTGATTGTTGTCCTATGGACAGAGTCTCCCACCTCAGCTGTAGATCTCTGCAGTTCATCCAGAGTGATCATGGGCCTCATGGCTGCATCTCTGATCAGTCTTCTCCTTGTATGAGCTGAAAGTTTAGAGGGACGGCCAGGTCTTGGTAGATTTGCAGTGGTCTGATACTCCTTCCATTTCAATATTATCGCTTGCACAGTGCTCCTTGGGATGTTTAAAGCTTGGGAAATCTTTTTGTATCCAAATCCGGCTTTAAACTTCTTCACAACAGTATCTCGGACCTGCCTGGTGTGTTCCTTGTTCTTCATGATGCTCTCTGCGCTTTTAACGGACCTCTGAGACTATCACAGTGCAGGTGCATTTATACGGAGACTTGATTACATACAGGTGGATTGTATTTATCATCATTAGTCATTAAGGTCAACATTGGATCATTCAGAGATCCTCACTGAACTTCTGGAGAGAGTTTGCTGCACTGAAAGTAAAGGGGCTGAATAATTTTGCACGCCCAATTTTTTCAGTTTTTGATTTGTTAAAAACGTTTAAAATATCCAATAAATGTCGTTCCACTTCATGATTGTGTCCCACTTGTTGTTGATTCTTCACAAAAAAATACAGTTTTATATCTTTATGTTTGAAGCCTGAAATGTGGCAAAAGGTCGCAAAGTTCAAGGGGGCCGAATACTTTCGCAAGGCACTGTATGAACTGTAACTCAGTAAAATCTTTTAAATTGTTGCACGTTGTGTTTATATTTTTTGTTCAGTATAAATACGTTACGAATTTGTTCCTCTTAAGATCCTAGAGTGCATCTTTAATGCATGGGCTATGTGGCTGATGTTATTGTGGTTGGGTATAGGCTACAGACATGTCTCTATGGATAATTAAATAATGTATTATTATGAATTCTGCAATTGCTATAATTCCATTGATATTCTTTATACAATCCTTAAAGGAGACACACCATTGATATACTGTATTCTGCAGTTGGGTCAAGTTTTAATCAAGTCAGTATTTATTCATGTTTATTCGGTAAGGCCTTTCTTAATATCAGTCTCGAGAGAGAAGCTTGTGAAATTACATGCCGTTTGCTATTATTTTATTCAATGCTGGTGGATAATATTGGTAGGCTGCAGTTGGGCAACTGATTTCATTATTTAGTTTACTCCTAAAATCTTTCTCTCTTTCGTTCAATCTTGAGAGAAGCTTGTCGGGTACATGTGTGTGTGAGTGTGTGTGTGTGAGTGTGTGTGTGTGTGTGTGTGTGTGTGTGAGTGTGTGTGTGTGTGTGTGTGTGTGTGTGTGTGTGAGTGTGTGTGTGTGTGTGTGTGTATGTGTGTGTGTGTGTGTGAGTGTGTGTGTGTGTGTGTGTGTGTGTGTGTGTGTGTGTGTGTGTGTGTGTGTGTGTGTGTGTGTGTGTGTGTGTGTGTGTGTGTGTGTGAGTGTGTGTGTGTGTGTGTGTGAGTGTGTGTGTGTGTGTGTGTGTGTGTGTGTGTGTGTGTGTGTGTGTGTGTGTGAGTGAGTGTGTGTATGTGTGTTTGTGTGTGTGTGTCGAGGGAGTGGGCTGCTGCTGGACAGTCAGTCTATACTTCAAGGCAACGGGCAGATGAATAGTCTGCCTGTTGCTATTGATCTGCAGTCTGCAGTTACACCATCTGGCCAGGAGGGGGAGACCTCAATCTGTCACCTTCACATAGAGGTACGCACACACACATAAACATCCACACACACTAGCGCTCTCACATGCACGTACACACACACACACACACACACACACACACACACACACACACACACACACACACACACACACACACACACACACACACACACACACACACACACACACACACACACACACACACACACACACAGGAAAGGCTGCAGCGTTCGTTTGTAGATTTCACCCTCATTGTCTTTCTAACCAGCGACCATCAGTTTTCAACCAGGTCAGGTAGTAGCTGATGGGCACTCTCTAGGTTATCAGTGACAATCATCGATCAATTAAACACCAACGGAGAAACAACACGATTTCCACTGCGGCTGTTGAAGATTGGTCCTGGAGCTGAGTGTGTGTGTGCTATGTATCCCGATGCTCAGCCAGAACCAGAGAGAACCAGAGAGGTTGTTTTATTGTGTCGAGGGTAGAAGTGACAGGTTCCTCACTGCAGAGAGAACAGAGGAGCAGTCCTCTGGGATGAACTGGCTGAAAGATAACCTTTAGAAGGCTGGATGATAGCCTTTAGAAGGCTGAATGATAGCCTTTAGAAGGCTGAACTGGCTGAATGATAGCCTTTAGAAGGCTGCACTGGCTGAATGATAGGCTTTAGAAGGTTGAACTGGCTGAATGAAAGCCTTTAGAAGGTTGAACTGGCTGAATGAAAGCCTTTAGAAGGTTTAACTGGCTGAATGATAGCCTTTAGAAGGTTGAACTGGCTGAATGATAGCCTTTAGAAGGCTGACCTGGCTGAATGATAGCCTTTAGAAGGTTGCACTGGCTGAATGATAGCCTTTAGAAGGTTGAACTGGCTGAATGATAGCCTTTAGAAGGCTGCACTGGCTGAATGATAGCCTTTAAAAGGTTGAACGATAGCCGTTAGAAGGCTGAATGATAGCCTTTAGAAGGTTGCACTGGCTGAATGATAGCCTTTAGAAGGTTGAACTGGCTGAATGATAGCCTTTAGAAGGTTGAACTGGCTGAATGATAGCCTTTAGAAGGCTGACTGATAGCCTTTAGAAGGTTGAACTGGCTGAATGATAGCCTTTAGAAGTCTGAATGATAGCCTTTAGAAGGCTGAATGATAGCCTTTAGAAGATTGAACTGGCTGAATGATAGCCTTTAGAAGGCTGACCTGGCTGAATGATAGCCTTTAGAAGGCTGACCTGGCTGAATGATAGCCTTTAGAAGTCTGAATGATAGCCTTTAGAAGGCTGAATGATAGCCTTTAGAAGGCTGAATGATAGCCTTTAGAAGGTTGAACTGGCTGAATGATAGCCTTTAGAAGTTTGAACTGGCTGAATGATAGCCTTTAGAAGGTTGAACTGGCTGAATGATAGCCTTTAGAAGGCTGACCTGGCTGAATGATAGCCTTTAGAAGATTGAACTGGCTGAATGATAGCCTTTAGAAGGCTGAACACACACACACTGAACTGGTAATGGTAAAGTCATACAACATGTCTTTCTGTAGATCAGGATGGTAAAGTCATACAACATCAATCTAGCTATTTTACATAGCAGCTAGCCTGTCATCTGATACAACTCCAAAAACTATCAATATCATTCAGAGCTTTAAGTAAATGCAGGATATATCCTTTCATAATGGGCTTATAATCATCAACACCAGATAGTATTGAAATGAATAATACTATAGGCCTAACACCTCACAAACAAGGATTGATCAGCATTTTCACAGGATATTTGGTTAATAATTACATAAACAATGTTAATATAATAACATAATATGATAATATAGTTAACTGCAATACTACACTATATAGTAATACTAAATAATAATTTGGCAGGTGCTTATATTTGTCCTATTTTATGATACTATTGTTAACTGCAATACTATATAGGCCTAACACCACTCAAACAAGGATTTGTCAGCATTTTCTAGAAAACCCAGCAGAATAATGCTTGACTTGCATTTCACATACTAGACTACATGATGACATCACCCAACCGGAATCTCCAGAACTCATACCATGTGAAAGACCGGATGAAGATCTGAGTCATACCTGCCAAACATCGGGACTACCAGCTATCATCTCTTGTAGAGATGTGAGCACTAAACACTGTATGGTACTCAGCGGTTATGTCCCAAATGGCACCCTATTCCCTTTTTTCTGCTCTTTTGCACCTCAGTATCTTTACTTGCACATCATCATCTGCACATATATCACTCCAGTGTTAATGCTAAATTGAAATTATTTCGCCACTATGGCCTATTTATTGCCTTACCTCCCTTATCTTATCTCATTTGCACACACTGTATATAGATTTTTTCTATTGTACATGACTGTACATGTATTTATCCCATGTGAAACTCTGTGTTGTTGTTTGTGTCGCACTGCTTTGCTTTATCTTGGCCATGGCGCAGTTGTAAATGAGAACTTGTTCGCAACTTGCCTACCTGGTTAAATAAAGGTGTTCTCAACTTGCCTACCTGGTTAAATAAAGGTGTTCTCAACTTGCCTACCTGGTGAAATAAAGGTGTTCTCAACTAGCCTACCTGGTTAAATAAAGGTGTTCTCAACTTGCCTACCTGGTTAAATAAAGGTGTTCTCAACTAGCCTACCTGGTTAAATAAAGGTGTTCTCAACTAGCCTACCTGGTTAAATAAAGGTGTTCTCAACTAGTCTACCTGGTGAAATAAATGTGTTCTCAACTAGCCTACCTGGTTAAATAAAGGTGTTCTCAACTAGCCTACCTGGTTAAATAAAGGTGTTCTCAACTAGTCTACCTGGTGAAATAAATGTGTTCTCAACTAGCCTACCTGGTTAAATAAAGGTGTTCTCAACTAGTCTACCTGGTGAAATAAATGTGTTCTCAACTTGCCTACCTGGTTAAATAAAGGTGTTCTCAACTAGCCTACCTGGTTAAATAAATGTGTTCTCAACTTGCCTACCTGGTTAAATAAAGGTGTTCTCAACTAGCCTACCTGGTTAAATAAATGTGTTCTCAACTTGCCTACCTGGTTAAATAAAGGTGTTCTCAACTTGCCTACCTGGTTAAATAAAGGTGTTCTCAACTAGCCTACCTGGTTAAATAAAGGTGTTCTCAACTTGCCTACCTGGTTAAATAAATGTGTTCTCAACTTGCCTACCTGGTTAAATAAAGGTGTTCTCAACTTGCCTACCTGGTTAAATAAAGGTGTTCTCAACTAGCCTACCTGGTTAAATAAAGGTGTTCTCAACTAGCCTACCTGGTTAAATAAAGGTGTTCTCAACTAGCCTACCTGGTTAAATAAAGGTGTTCTCAACTAGCCTACCTGGTTAAATAAAGGTGTTCTCAACTTGCCTACCTGGTTAAATAAAGGTGTTCTCAACTAGCCTACCTGGTTAAATAAAGGTGTTCTCAACTAGCCTACCTGGTTAAATAAAGGTGTTCTCAACTAGTCTACCTGGTTAAATAAAGGTGTTCTCAACTAGCCTACCTGGTTAAATAAAGGTGTTCTCAACTAGCCTACCTGGTTAAATAAAGGTGTTCTCAACTAGTCTACCTGGTTAAATAAAGGTGTTCTCAACTAGCCTACCTGGTTAAATAAAGGTGTTCTCAACTAGCCTACCTGGTTAAATAAAGGTGTTCTCAACTAGCCTACCTGGTTAAATAAAGGTGTTCTCAACTAGCCTACCTGGTTAAATAAAGGTGTTCTCAACTAGCCTACCTGGTTAAATAAAGGTGTTCTCAACTAGTCTACCTGGTGAAATAAATGTGTTCTCAACTAGCCTACCTGGTTAAATAAAGGTGTTCTCAACTAGCCTACCTGGTTAAATAAAGGTGTTCTCAACTAGCCTACCTGGTTAAATAAAGGTGTTCTCAACTAGCCTACCTGGTTAAATAAAGGTGTTCTCAACTAGCCTACCTGGTTAAATAAAGGTGTTCTCAACTAGCCTACCTGGTTAAATAAAGGTGTTCTCAACTTGCCTATCTGGTTAAATAAAGGTGTTCTCAACTAGCCTACCTGGTTAAATAAAGGTGTTCTCAACTAGCCTACCTGGTTAAATAAAAAATAAAAATAAATAGTGCACTACTTTTGACCAGAGACCTATGGCACCCTATTCCCTGATTAGTGCACTACGTTTGACCAGAGACCTATGGCACCCTATTCCCTGTATAGTGCACTACGTTTGACCAGAGACCTATGGCACCCTATTCCCTGTATAGTGCACTACGTTTGACCAGAGACCTATGGCACCCTATTCCCTGTATAGTGCACTACGTTTGACCAGAGACCTATGGCACCCTATTCCCTGTATAGTGCACTACTTTTTTTTTTTTTTTTTTTTTTTTTTTTTTTACCTTTATTTAACCAGGCAAGTCAGTTAAGAACAAATTCTTATTTTCAATGACGGCCTGGGAACAGTGGGTTAACTGCCTGTTCAGGGGCAGTTTGACCAGAGACCTATGGCACCCTATTCCCTGTATAGTGCACTACGTTTGACCAGAGACCTATGGCACCCTATTCCCTGTATAGTGCACTACGTTTGACCAGAGACCTATGGCACCCTATTCCCTGATTAGTGCACTACTTTTGACCAGAGACCTATGGCACGCTATTCCCTGTATAGTGCACTACGTTTGACCAGAGACCTATGGCACCCTATTCCCTGTATAGTGCACTACGTTTGACCAGAGACCTATGGCACCCTATTCCCTGTATAGTGCACTACTATTGACCAGAGACCTATGGCACCCTATTCCCTGTATAGTGCACTACGTTTGACCAGAGACCTATGGCACCCTATTCCCTGATTAGTGCACTACTTTTGACCAGAGACCTATGGCACCCTATTCCCTGTATAGTGCACTACGTTTGACCAGAGACCTATGGCACCCTATTCCCTGATTAGTGCACTACTTTTGACCAGAGACCTATGGCACCCTATTCCCTGATTAGTGCACTACTTTTGACCAGAGACCTATGGCACCCTATTCCCTGATTAGTGCACTACTTTTGACCAGAGACCTATGGCACCCTATTCCCTGATTAGTGCACTACTTTTGACCAGAGACCTATGGCACCCTATTCCCTGATTAGTGCACTACTTTTGACCAGAGACCTATGGCACCCTATTCCCTGTATAGTGCACTACGTTTGACCAGAGACCTATGGCACCCTATTCCCTGATTAGTGCACTACTTTTGACCAGAGACCTATGGCACCCTATTCCCTGATTAGTGCACTACTTTTGACCAGAGACCTATGGCACCCTATTCCCTGATTAGTGCACTACTTTTGACCAGAGACCTATGGCACCCTATTCCCTGATTAGTGCACTACTTTTGACCAGAGACCTATGGCACCCTATTCCCTGATTAGTGCACTACTTTTGACCAGAGACCTATGGCACCCTATTCCCTGATTAGTGCACTACTTTTGACCAGAGACCTATGGCACCCTATTCCCTGATTAGTGCACTACTTTTGACCAGAGACCTATGGCACCCTATTCCCTGATTAGTGCACTACTTTTGACCAGAGACCTATGGCACCCTATTCCCTGATTAGTGCACTACTTTTGACCAGAGACCTATGGCACCCTATTCCCTGATTAGTGCACTACTTTTGACCAGAGACCTATGGCACCCTATTCCCTGATTAGTGCACTACTTTTGACCAGAGACCTATGGCACCCTATTCCCTGATTAGTGCACTACTTTTGACCAGAGACCTATGGCACCCTATTCCCTGTATAGTGCACTACGTTTGACCAGAGACCTATGGCACCCTATTCCCTGATTAGTGCACTACTTTTGACCAGAGACCTATGGCACCCTATTCCCTGTATAGTGCACTACTATTGACCAGAGACCTATGGCACCCTATTCCCTGATTAGTGCACTACGTTTGACCAGAGACCTATGGCACACTATTCCCTGTATAGTGCACTACGTTTGACCAGAGACCTATGGCACCCTATTCCCTGTATAGTGCACTACGTTTGACCAGAGACCTATGGCACCCTATTCCCTGTATAGTGCACTACGTTTGACCAGAGACCTATGGCACCCTATTCCCTGTATAGTGCACTACGTTTGACCAGAGACCTATGGCACCCTATTCCCTGTATAGTGCACTACTTTTGACCAGAGACCTATGGCACCCTATTCCCTGTATAGTGCACTACGTTTGACCAGAGACCTATGGCACCCTATTCCCTGATTAGTGCACTACTTTTGACCAGAGACCTATGGCACCCTATTCCCTGATTAGTGCACTACTTTTGACCAGAGACCTATGGCACCCTATTCCCTGTATAGTGCACTACGTTTGACCAGAGACCTATGGCACCCTATTCCCTGATTAGTGCACTACTTTTGACCAGAGACCTATGGCACCCTATTCCCTGTATAGTGCACTACGTTTGACCAGAGACCTATGGCACCCTATTCCCTGATTAGTGCACTACGTTTGACCAGAGACCTATGGCACCCTATTCCCTGTATAGTGCACTACGTTTGACCAGAGACCTATGGCACCCTATTCCCTGATTAGTGCACTACTTTTGACCAGAGCCGTATGGTTGCCGTTAGGGATGTGGCCAGCTTCTCAATTTACCTGAGAGAGACTAGTGCTCCAGGGAACAGTAGACTAATCGACCCTCACCTAGTACACATCCTCCTTTCAGGGATTATGGATTAGAACAATACTACTGAGGATTTATTTTGAGATTTTTTTACTCTCTTTTGAATGATTGACTGGATCCATATTTCCTTGGAAGTAGTGAGTGGCTGTAGACTCCTGCCTGGCCGCCCGGTCAAGGTGTACGGAATGACAAGCAGTAGTCAGTGGCTGTAGACTCCTGCCTGGCCGCTCGGTCAAGGCGTACGGAATGACAAGCAGTAGTCAGTGGCTGTAGACTCCTGCCTGGCCGCCCGGTCAAGGCGTACGGAATGACAAGCAGTAGTCAGTGGCTGTAGACTCCTGCCTGGCCGCCCGGTCAAGGTGTACGGAATGACAAGCAGTAGTCAGTGGCTGTAGACTCCTGCCTGGCCGCCCGGTCAAGGCGTACGGAATGACAAGCAGTAGTCAGTGGCTGTAGACTCCTGCCTGGCCGCCCGGTCAAGGCGTACGGAATGACAAGCAGTAGTCAGTGGCTGTAGACTCCTGCCTGGCCGCCCGGTCAAGGTGTACGGAATGACAAGCAGTAGTCAGTGGCTGTAGACTCCTGCCTGGCCGCCCGGTCAAGGCGTACGGAATGACAAGCAGTAGTCAGTGGCTGTAGACTCCTGCCTGGCCGCCCGGTCAAGGCGTACGGAATGACAAGGAGTAGTCAGTGGCTGTAGACTCCTGCCTGTCCGCCCGGTCAAGGTGTACGGAATGACAAGGAGTAGTCAGTGGCTGTAGACTCCTGCCTGGCCGCCCGGTCAAGGTGTACGGAATGACAAGGAGTAGTCAGTGGCTGTAGACTCCTGCCTGTCCGCCCGGTCAAGGCGTACGGAATGACAAGGAGTAGTCAGTGGCTGTAGACTCCTGCCTGGCCGCCCGGTCAAGGTGTACGGAATGACAAGCAGTAGTCAGTGGCTGTAGACTCCTGCCTGTCCGCCCGGTCAAGGCGTACGGAATGACAAGCAGTAGTCAGTGGCTGTAGACTCCTGCCTGTCCGCCCGGTCAAGGCGTACGGAATGACAAGCAGTAGTCAGTGGCTGTAGACTCCTGCCTGTCCGCCCGGTCAAGGCGTACGGAATGACAAGGAGTTTATGGAATGTTTATGTCTAACTCTTTGAAGGGTTACTGTGTTTTCTCTTCCCCCCTCCTCCTTCTCCTCCTCTTCCTCCTCTTCCTCCTCCTCCCCTCTCCCCTCCTCCTCCTCCTCAGACTTATTCTATTAGCTTCAAGGCTGACAGGTTTACTTCTAAATAAATTACATGGTCTTGGATTTGATAAATTCATCTGGACAGATAAAATTGATTGATTAAACAGTAAAAAAAAAATCTAACATCTGAATTCCTCCGCCTAGCTGCCCCTCAGAGAAATGAGATGACTGATGCAGAGAAAGAGTCCCCTAGCTGGATCTGAGTTTTAGGATGAGGGAACAACACTCTCTGTGGTAGAAAGAAACTACTAAATGAGTCATACTTTGATAGCTGTATTTGATATTCAGTCTTCAAGACATCAATAACACAAACACTATCAGACAAACAACAGCTACGGAGTTTGTTTGGATCTGACATCTTATTAAAAGCTAAAAAACACAGTGTAGCGATGTGGTTTTCAATTTCAATCTACTTGTTTTATAGCCTGATCCCAGATCTGTTTGTGCTGTCTTGCCAACTCCTTTGGTCATTGTGCATGAAAAACTAGGTAAGCCAATGACCACAGGAGTTGGCTATACAGCAAAACAGATCTGGGACCAGACTACTTGTTTAACTGACTTTAATACAAGGATAACAGGCACCGCCCATTGGAAATGTTGTAATGCAGTGGCCTTTAAACCCAACAGTTACAACCTGGTGTGCTCTTGGGCCTGTTAGACGATAGATTATGTCAGACTGCGTTAAGGCATGGGGGAATAATTCCATTGTTCTGAATCTGATACACCCCCTTTGGCATTTTTTCCTATTTTATTGTTTTACAACTTGGAATTAAAATTGATTTTTTGGGGAATTCTATTATTTGATTTACACAACATGCATACCAGTTTGAAGATGCAAAATATTTTTTATTGTGAGACAAACAAGAAATAAGACAAAAAAAACCTGGAAACTTGAGAGTGCATAACTAAATAGGAAAAACGGCAAGGGGGATGAATACTTTGTAGAGCAACCTTTGCAGCAATTACAGCTACAAGTCTCTTGGGGTATGTCTCTATAAGCTTGGCAAATCTAGCCACTGGAATTTTTGCCCATTCTTCAAGGCAAAACTGCTCCAGCTCCTTCAAGTTGGATGGGTTCCGCTGGTGTACAGTAATCTTTAAGTCATACCACAGATTCTCAATTGGATTGAGGTCTAGGCCATTCCAAGACATTTCAATGTTTCCCCTTAAACCACTCGAGTGTTGGTTTAGCAGTATGCTTAGAGTCATTGTCCTGCTGGAAGGTGAACCTCTGTCCCAGTCTCAAATCTCTGGAAGACTGAAACAGGTTTCCCACAAGAATTTCCCTGTATTTAGCACCATCCATCATTCCTTCAATTCTGACCAGTTTCCCAGTCCCTGCAGATGAAAAACATCCCACAGCATGATGCTGCCACCTCCATGCTTCACTGTGGGGATGGTATTCTCGGGGTAATGAGGGATGTTGGGTTTGCGCCAGACATAGCGTTTTCCTTAATGGCCAAAAGCTACATTTTAGTCTCATCTGACCAGTGTACCCTCTTCCATATTTTTGGGGAGTCTCCCACATGCTTTTTGGCGAACACCAAATGTGGTTGCTTATTTTTTTCTTTAAACAATGGCTTTTTCTGGCCACTCTTCCGTAAAGCCCTGCTCTGTGGAATGTACGGCATAAAGTGGTCCTATGGACAGATACTCCAATCTCCGCTGTGGAGCTTTGCAGCTCCTTTAGGGTTATCTTTGGTCTCTTTGTTGCCTCTCTGATTAATGCCCTCCTTGCCTGGTCCATGAGTTTTGGTGGGCGGCCCTCTCTTGGCAGGTTTTTTGTGTTTTTTTAATAATGGATTTAATGGTGCTCTGTGGGATGTTCAAAATTTCTGATATTTTCTGATATTTTTTTATAACCCAACCCTGATCTGTACTGATCCACAACTTTGTCCCTGACCTGTTTGGAGAGCTTCATTTATGAACATTTGAACATCTTGGCCATGTTCTGTTATAATCTCCACCCGGCACAGCCAGAAGAGGACTGGCCATCCCACATATGCTCTCTCTAATTCTCTCTTTCTTTCTCTCTCTCAGAGGACCTGAGCCCTAGGACCATGCCCCAGGAATACCTGACATGATGACTCCTTGCTGTCCCCAGTCCACCTGACCGTGCTGCTGCTCCAGTTTCAACTGTTCTGCCTTATTATTATTCGACCATGCTGGTCATTTATGAACATTTGAACATCTTGGCCATGTTTTGTTATAATCTCCACCCGGCACAGCCAGAAGAGGACTGGCCACCCCACATAGCCTGGTTCCTCTCTAGGTTTCTTCCTAGCTTTTGGCCTTTCTAGGGAGTTTTTCCTAGCCACCGTGCTTCTACACCTGCATTGCTTGCTGTTTGGGGTTTTAGGCTGGGTTTCTGTACAGCACTTTGAGATATCAGCTGATGTACGAAGGGCTATATAAATAAATTTGATTTGCTTAGTGGTGTTGCAGACTCTGGGGCCTTTCAGAACAGGTGTGTGGATATATACTGAGATCATGTGACAGATCATGTGACACTTAGATTGCAAACAGGTGGACATTATTTAACTAATTATGTGACTTCTGAAGGTAATTGGTTGCACCAGATCTCATTTAGGGGCTTCATAGGAAAGGGGGTGAATACATATGCACGCACCACTTTTCAGTTTTTTATTTTTTAGAAGTTTTTGAAATAATTTTTTTCATTTCACTTCATCAATTTGGACTATTTTGTGTATGTCCATTACATGAAATCCAAATAAAAATCAATTTAAATTGCAGGTTGTAATGCAACAAAATAGGAAAAATGCCAATGGGGATGAATACTTTTGCAAGGCACTGTAGGCATGTGGGAATAATTATATTGTAGCAAATCTGATACACAGCTCATTCTTCTGTTTGGTCTGACTCCATGGATGTGTTGCAAATGGCACGCTATATAGTGCACTACATTTGAGCCTATTCTCTATGGGCTCTGGTCAAAATTAGTGCACTATAAAGGGACTAGGGTGCCATTTGGGACACATCCCTAATGATTTGAATCATTCTCAATACTCCCTCAGCATTAAATATGAACTGTTGTGTACTTGTAGAGAATACAAGAAAACAAAAAATGTCATATTTAACTGAGGCCGGCTGGCTCTCTTGCTGGTCTGAGAGGAGGGGGTTGAGGTGATGGTAAGGGTTCCTGTGAAAAGTGTTCGTCTAATCTATGAATGGATAATAAACACTTGATCACAATCATTTAAAAAAAAAGCAGTTCATTGACCTTCATGTGTCTCCTTCTCCTCCTGAAGCGCAGCAGTTCCTTGTGTTGCCGAGCAATGAAGTTCACAGCGGCGTACTCAAGCAGGGCCGAGAAGACAAACAGGAGGCACACAGCCATCCAGATGTCAATGGCTTTCACATACGACACCTGCAATTGGGCAGAAGGACACGGTGGTAAGCAAGAGGAGGACAACAACAACTACAACACCAACTGACCTTGGAGTCGAAGATAATGTACAGTACCATGTCTATTCGGGAAATTATTCAGACCCCTTGAATTTTTCCACATTTTGTTACATTACAGCCTTATTCTAAAATTGATTAAATTGTTTTCCCCCTCATCAATCTACACACAATACTCCATAATGACAAAGCAAAAACAGGTTTGTAGAAATTTCTGCAAAACTGAAATATCACATTTACATAAGTATTCAGACCCTTTACTTAATACTTTGTTGAAGCACCATTGGCAGCAATTACAGCCTTGAGTCTTCTTGGGTATGACGCTACAAGCTTGGCACACCTAATTTGGGGAGTTTCTCCCATTCCTCTCTGCAGATCTTCTCAAGCTCTGTCAAGTTGGATGGGGAGTGTCACTGCACAGCTATTTTCAGGTCTCTCCAGAAATGTTCAATCGGGTTCAAGTCCGGGCTCTGGCTGGGCCACTCAAGGACATTCAGATACTTGTCCCGAAGCCACTCCTGCGTTGTCTTGGCTGTGTACTTAGGGTCATTGCCCTGTTGGAAGGTGAACCTTCTCCCCGTTCTGAGGTACTGAGTGCTCTAGAGCAGGTTTTCATCAAGAATCTCTCTGTACTTTCCTCCGTTCATCTTTACCTCGATCCTGACTAATCACCCAGTTTCTGATGCTGAAAAACATCCCCACAGCATGATGCTGCCACCACTGTGCTTCCCCGTAGGGATGGTGCCAGGTTTCCTCCAGAAGTGAAACTTGGTATTCAGGCCAAACAGTTCAATCTTAGTTTCATCAGACCAGAGAATCTTGTTTCTCATTGTTTGAAAGTCCTTTAGGTGCCCTTTGGCAAACTCCCAGCGGGCTGCCACATGCCTTTTACTGATGAGTGGCATCCACAATAAAGGCCTGATTGGTGGAGTGATGCAAAGATGGTTGTCCTTCTGGAAGGTTCTCCCATCTCCACAGAGGAACTCTGGAGCTCTGTCAGAGTGACCATAGGGTTCTTGGTTACCTCCCTGACCAAGGCCCTTCTCCCCCGATTGCTTAGTTTGGAAGAGTCTTGGTGGTTCCAAACTTCTTCCATTTAAGAATGGTGGAGGCCACTGTGTTCTTGGGAACCTTCAATGCTGCAGACATTTTTTGGTACCCTTCCCCAGATCTGTGCCTCAACACAATCCTGTCTCAGAGCTCTATGGACAATTCCTTCGACCTCATGGCTTGGTTTTTGCTCCGACATGCACTGTCAACTGTGAGACCTTATATAGACAGGTATGTGCCTTTCCAAATCAATTGAATTTACCACAGGTGGACTCCAATCAAGTTCTAGA
This sequence comes from Oncorhynchus mykiss, assembly GCF_013265735.2. NCBI lineage: Eukaryota > Metazoa > Chordata > Actinopteri > Salmoniformes > Salmonidae > Oncorhynchus > Oncorhynchus mykiss. Next base: position 35,185,337 of record NC_048578.1, read on the forward strand.
AACATCGCAAGAATGATCAATGAAAACAGGATGCACCTGACCTCAATTTCGAGTCTCATGGCAAAGGGTCTGAATTCTTACGTAAATAAATAATAATAATAATAATAAATAATAATTTTCAATACATTAGCAAAAATGTCTAAAAACCTGTTTTTGTTTTGTCATTATTGCCACGTGAGTTGCGGTGGGCATTCTATGTTGTGTATTCTAGGTTTGATATTTCTGTGTTTGGCCTGGTATGCTTCCCAATCAGAGGCAGCTGTCGATCGTTGTCTCTGATTGAGAACCATACTTAGGCAGCCTGTTTTCCCACTATGGGTTGTGGGTAGTTGTTTTCTGCGTCTGTGTTTTACTATACAGAACCGTTTCGGTTTTCATTTATTTCTATTGTTCTTTTGTATTCTGTGTTCAGTTTAATACATTTATTATGGACACTTACCACGCTGCGCATTGGTCCGATATTTCATACTCCTCATCAGAGGAAGAAGAAAATCTTTACAATTATGGGGTATTGTGTGTTGACTGATGAGGACTAGAATAAGGCTGTAACAAAGGTAACAAAATGTGGAAAAAGTCAAGAGGTCTGAATACTTTGTGAAGACACTGTATCTGTATCTAATAATCCTATGATCATTGATTCATTCATTTGATGTCTGCTACAAAGACAACATTTTACTTCAAACTCTAAGAACTGTCCAGTACACAGTAGTCTGTCTGTACGGTCAATTGGATTGTCAGGACTCTGCTCTGCCTGGGCTAGTGAGATAGAGAGATGTATGGAAACCACATCTTTGACCTGGAAATAGGGCTAAAGCTAGACTGGGTTGGCTTGTCAGTTCAGCTGAAGCTCACTGTATATGACAAGTAAATGACCAAGCTGCCCTGGAATGCAGTTTAGGTGGCATTACACAATGCATGGTTCACAAGACATTGTTCAAATGATGAAAGTCAGCTGCCCGAGACAGACAGAGGCAGACTGTTTTACTTTTTTTCCTGGTGTCGTTGGATTGTGGGATTTCTAGTCTTCCACACTAGATCAGATATTTTGATGTGTTTTTTTCTTGTTGTTGTTTTACAGTACTTGATACATTAAAATGTTTCATTCTTCATCTCTTCCTATTGAAAGTAGAGCACAACAACGGGGGTTGGATGATAATGACAGCAAAAAGTAACTTTTCCGTGGTGGCTAGATTTCTTGAGTAAAGACAGAGTAAAGGGTGACTGAATGTTGTTGTCATTCAAAATGGCCCTCTCTCCTCTCCTTCCCTCCCTGTCACCAATGCACCGAGTCAGTGAGGCGTGGAAGAGGGCGAGCAATCTGTGCTGTGTGCACCTACGCTCAGCCGTGTTGAGTGATCATTATTGTGACAGCTGAACTGCATACAAATCACGGTTCACTTGTTCAATTTTCCAGAGAACATGAATCACCTAATGTCAACAAACAAAATGGGAGGATACTTTTCGAGGACATAATTATAAAATCATAGTCCATCATGCAAAGTCCCTCTTCCTTTTTAATCTGAAAATCCCATTTTTCTCATGTTGACTTAAGTTTGACCATCTAGGACAATAGACAGTGTGTGGTTTGTAGTTAATCTAGGACAATAGACAGAGTGTGGCTTGTAGTTCATCTAGGACAATCCTCACCTTGGGGAGGGAGACTCGGGAGCCGGAGCTCTGTGTTAGGGAGTTTGTCTCACCTTGGGGAGGGAGGCTCGGGAGCCGGAGCTCTGGGTTAGGGAGTTTGTCTCACCTTGGGGAGGGAGGCTCGGGAGCCGGAGCTCTGGGTTAGGGAGTTTGTCTCACCTTGGGGAGGGAGGCTCGGGAGCCGGAGCTCTGGGTTAGGGAGTTTGTCTCACCTTGGGGAGGGAGGCTCGGGAGCCGGAGCTCTGGGTTAGGGAGTTTGTCTCACCTTGGGGAGGGAGGCTCGGGAGCCGGACCTCTGGGTTAGGGAGTTTGTCTCACCTTGGGGAGGGAGGCTCGGGAGCCGGAGCTCTGGGTGGTCATAGTGAGCACGGTGGTAATGCCCAATCCCACTCTGGCAGGTGCAGCGTCCATGTTGATCCAGAAGGACACCCAGGACAAAATGACAATCAGAAGGCTGGGGATGTACATCTGAATCAGGTAATAGCCCATCTGCCTCTCCAGATGGAAACGAGCCTCGATACAAGTGAACTTTCCTGCACAGACAGAGGAGAAGGCAGGGGTTCAGTATTGTAGAGGACACAGACAGAGGAGAAAGCAGGGGTTCAGTATTATACAGAGGACATAGACAGAGGAGAAATCAGGTGTTCAGTATTATACAGAGGACACAGACAGAGGAGAAAGCAGGGGTTCAGTATTGTAGAGGACACAGACAGAGGAGAAAGCAGGGGTTCAGTATTAAGGTGTGACACAAGATTAAAGATAGTTAAATAGGCAATACAGTCTATACTATGATATATTACAATATTATTACTACAATACAGTCTATATACTATGATATACTATGATATATTATATTATTACTACAATACAGTCTATATACTATGATATACTATGATATATTATATTATTACTACAATACAGTATATATACTGTGATATACTATGATATATTATATTATTACTACAATTCAGTCTATATATTATGATATGATATATTATAATAGTATTACTACAATACAGTCTATATACAGTCGTGGCCGAAAGTTTTGAGAATGACACAAATATTAATTGCTGCCTCAGTTTGTATGATGGCAATTTGCATATACTCCAGAATGTTATGAAGAGTGATCAGATGAATTGAAATTAATTGCAAAGTCCTTCTTTGCCATGCAAATGAACTGAATCCCCCAAAAACATTTCCACTGCATTTCAGCCCTGCCACACAGGTGTGAGTGTTGACGAGGACAAGGCTGGAGATCACTTTGTCATGCTGATTGAGTTCGAATAACAGACTGGAAGCTTCAAAAGGAGGGTGGTGCTTGGAATCATTGTTCTTCCTCTGTCAACCATGGTTACCTGCAAGGAAACATGTGCCGTCATCATTGCTTTTCACTTGAAGGGCTTCACAGGCAAGGATATTGTTGCCAGTAAGACCTAAATCAACCATTTATCGGATCATCAAGAACTTCAAGGAGAGCGGTTCAATTGTTGTGAAGAAGGCTTCAGGGCGCCCAAGCAAGTCCAGCAAGAGCCAGGACCGTCTCCTAAAGTTGATTCAGCTGCGGGATCGGGGCACCACCAGTACAGAGCTTGCTCAGGAATGAGTGCATCTGCACGCACAGTGAGGCGAACACTTTTGGAGGATGGCCTGGTGTCAAGAAGGGCAGCAAAGAAGCCACTTCTCTCCAGGAAAAACATCAGGGACAGACTGATATTCTGCAAAAGGTCCAGGGATTGGACTGCTGAGGACTGGGGTAAAATCATTTTCTCTGATGAATCCCCTTTCCGATTGTTTGGGGCATCTGGAAAAAAGCTTGTCCGGAGAAGACAAGATGAGTGCTACCATCAGTCCTGTGTCACGCCAACAGTAAAGCATCCTGAGACCATTCATGTGTGGGGTTTCTTCTCAGCCAAGGGAGTGGGCTCACTCACAATTTTGCCTAAGAACACAGCCATGAATAAAGAAGGGTACCAACACATCCTCCGTAAGCAACTTCTCCCAACCATCCAGGAACAGTTTGGTGACGAACAATGCCTTTTCCAGCATGATGGAGCACCTTGCTAAGGTAAAAGTGATAACTAAGTGGCTCGGGGAACAAAAATCGATATTTTGGGTCCATGGCCAGGAAACCCAGACCTTAATCCCATTGAGAACTTGTGGTCAATCCTCAAGAGGCGGGTGGACAAACAAAAACCCACAAATTCTGACAAACTCCAAGCATTGATTATGCAAGAATGGGCTGCCATCAGTCAGGATGTGGCCCAGAAGTTAATTGACAGCATGCCAGAGCGGATTGCAGAGGTCTTGAAAACGAAGGATCAACACTGCAAAAATGGACTATTTGCATCAACTTCATGTAATTGTCAATAAAAGCCTTTGACACTTATGAAATGCTTGTAATTATACTTCAGTATTCCATAGTAACATCTGACACAAATATATAAAGACACTGAAGCAGAAAACTTTGAGGAAATTAATATTTGTGTCATTCTCAAAACTTTTGGCCACGACTGTACTATGATATATTATAATATTACTACAATACAGTATATATACTATGATATTTTATAATATTACTACAATACAGTCTATATACTATGATATTTTATAATATTACTACAATACAGTCTATATACTATGATATAGACTGTTTTTCGGGGCGGCAGGGTAGCCTAGTGTAGCCTAGTGGTTAGAGCGTTGGACTAGTAACCGGAAGGTTGTGAGTTCAAACCCCCGAGCTGACAAGGTACAAATCTGTCGTTCTGCCCCTGAACAGGCAGTTAACCCACTGTTCCCAGGCCGTCATTGAAAATAAGAATTTGTTCTTAACTGACTTGCCTGGTTAAATAAAGGTAAAAAAAAATAAAAAAAAATAATATGATATATTATATTATTACTACAATACAGTATATATACTATGAAATAATATATTATATTATTACTACAATACAGTCTATATACTATGATATAATATATTATAATATTATTACTACAATACAGTCTATATACTGTGATATACTATGATATATTATAATATTACTACAATACTGTATATATACTATGATATACTATATTATTACTACAATACAGTATACATACTATGATATACTATGATATATTATGATATATTATAATATTACTACAATACTGTATATATACTATGATATACTATATTATTACTACAATACAGTATACATACTATGATATACTATGATATATTATAATATTATTATCTAATATTTTACTGTTGTTGCTGCTGCTGTGTTACGATCTACTGTTATCATTGCTGATATACTGTGACACATCATCTAATCTTTCTGTTCTGCATGTCTCAAGAACACAAAGAAGAAAGATAACTGAAGGCAAGGCAATGGCTATTCAAGCTCCCTTTCCACATGGCTGTGGGATAGCCTCAGTGCTATTCAAGCTCCCTTTCCACATGGCTGTGGGATAGCCTCAGTGCTATTCAAGCTCCCTTTCCACATGGCTGTGGGATAGCCTCAGTGCTATTCAAGCTCCCTTTCCACATGGCTGTGGGATAGCCTCAGTGCTATTCAAGCTCCCTTTCCACATGGCTGTGGGATAGCCTCAGTGCTATTCAAGCTCCCTTTCCACATGGCTGTGGGATAGCCTCAGTGCTGAATTGCCTGCTAACTGAATTATCTTCCCATTTCCCTGCAGTGTTGGACGAGACGGAGGCAGAGGCCTGGAGAGAACATCAGTTTGACAGAGTGGCTGTAGGTAAAGTACCCCCTACATTCAAATGTAACACACCACTATAGCTGACAGGTGTTATGTTGTGGTTGAACCCACTGCAGCTGACAGGTGTTATGTTGGTTTAATTCCAAACAGCACCCTATTCCCTATATAGTACACTACTTTTGACCGGGGCTCATTGGCAGTAGGGTGACTAGGGTGCCATTTTGGACATAACCCAGAACAGAAGCTAAAAGAGGGCATTATAAACTCATGATAGGTATCCTCTTTCTTTTTCAAGCTGACTGTGTGATGTAAGCACTAGGGGTGTCTTGTCTGTCAGAGTGGCTTTGATGCTCCAGATCGCTGACCAGCCATTTAATCAGCTTAGATCCATGGAAGACAGCTGTCTTTGTGTTGAAGACTTTCAATTCAATGTATTGTTTTGGATGTGGAGAGAGAGAGAGACATGGAGGGAGGCTACAGCGTCATTGAAATTGATTTACAGCAGTGATACACTTCAGGGCTTTTAAGTACACTCCATATTTTAAATCGATGGTCTCTCTATGATAGGGGGGTGTATGAGAGAGAGAGAGAGAGAGAGATAATCATATCAATCAAATCATATCAATCAAATCATATCAAAATTATTTCAAATCATGTCATACCATACCATATCATATAAAATCATATAAAATCATATCACATCATATCAAATCATATCAAATTGAAATTATAAAAAATGATATCATTCCATATCATATTAAATCATATCAAATCATATCAAAATGATATCATATCAAATGATATCATATTAAATCATAGCATATCAAATAATATCAAAATTATATCATATCAAATCATAGTAGAAAATAACAGTACACCTATTTTTCTTTCTATTACCTTTTGTGTTTCTCTCACTCCCTATTCTATTTTTTCAGTCTAGACTGGCTTTTAGTCTCTGTTTAGATTACATCTAGACTGGCTTTTAGTCTCTGTTTAGATTACATCTAGACTGGCTTTTAGTCTCTGTTTAGATTACATCTAGACTGGCTTTTAGTCTCTGTTTAGATTACATCTAGACTGGCCATTAGTCTCTGTTTAGATTCCATCTAGACTGGCCTTTAGTCTCTGTTTAGATTACAACTAGACTGGCCTTCAGTCTCTGTTTAGATTACAACTAGACTGGCTATCAGTCTCTGTATAGATTCCATCTAGACTGGCCTTCAGTCTCTGTTCTCTTCTGTTGTATCTGGAGTGTAACAGTGTGAGACTGATGAGGTTGAGTGGCCAGATGGTTTTCAGTGAATAACGGGGCCATTTTGGGACAAAGCTCTGATTGGTTTCGGTCCTTCCTCCCTTCTTTCTCCCACTCTGTGTTCCAGCGTTATGTGTCCTAATCACGCACCCTGTAATGTCTATGTTATGCTGTTCTCAGACAGTTAACAAAAGACCAACATAGAGAAAAATAGTTTAGTTTAACATACACCCCCCCCCCAAAAAAAAAAAAAAAAAAAAAAAATATGAGGTAGAGGTAGCCTGAGAGGTGAGAGTTTAGTTTAACATACACCTCCCCCCCCCCAAAAAAAAAATATATATATATAAATATGAGGTAGAGGTAGCCTGAGAGGTGAGAGTTTAGTTTAACATACACCCCCCCCCCACAAAAAAAAATATATAAATATGAGGTAGAGATAGCCTGAGATGTGAGAGTTTAGTTTAACATACACCCCCCCCCCAAAAAAAATTAAAAAAATAAAATAAATATGAGGTAGAGATAGCCTGAGATGTGAGAGTTTAGTTTAACATACACCCCCCCCCCCAAAAAAAATAATATATATATATATATAAATATGAGGTAGAGGTAGCCTGAGAGGTGAGAGTTTAGTTTAACATACACCCGCCCCCCCCCCCCCCCCAAAAAAAAAATATATATATATGAAATATGAGGTAGAGGTAGCCTGAGAGGTGAGAGTTTAGTTTAACATACACCCGCCCCCCCCAAAAAAAAATATATATAAATATGAGGTAGAGTTAGCCTGAGAGGTGAAGAGAGACAAACCAACCTGTGTTGTAGTGCTTGGTACAGTATCGCAGGTCTTTCTCCTCTTTCAGTATAAACTGAGGTAACGTCAGCCCGTCTGCTACCTGCACGGCTCCCTTCTCATCCCACTCAAATATGAGATCATTCATCGTATAGCCGACTGGATGGGAGCAGTTTGAAACAAGATCAGTATTACCACAGTATTACCACAGTCTTACTACCACAGTATCACAGTACATTCAAGCTGTTTGTAAGAGAGAAAAAAACAACATCATTATTGACAATGTGGTATGATGAAGGTTTAAATGCCTTGATCAACCAACTCTACCGTAGCTCCACAGTGTTCATACAGAAGCAATACATGTTGTTTTCATTCTTCACACCTGAGAACAATGAGTCAAGAAAAAAGACAATGCCATCATTTCCAAAGAGAGGAGGTGGGGAGGGAGAAGCCAGTGTTGGCTGGTTAGAGCAGGTTGGAGGAGGTTGGTCCCCCCTAACTCCCTCCCTGTCCCTTCCCTGTATCTGCTCTCTGCTGCTGGAGGGGCCTGTGTAAATCACTGGGCCTTTCATCATACTGTCCTCCAGACCAGGGACACATCCATTTCACCAACACAAAATAAATACTTTCCCCCTACCCTACCTGTGTGTGTGTGTGTGTGTGTGTGTGTGTGTGATAACTGTGTTCCTAAAGGATAATGGAATACTCACAACTCTCTAGCTGCATGATACAGGTCTGTACGTCCATTGGGAAGTTCTTCAAGTCCATGGGACAGGCCAGGACCAGTGTTATTCTGGTCACATAGAATAGAACACAACAGAACAAAACAGAACAGAACAGCATAAAACAGGAAAGACCAGAACAGAACAGACTGGCCAGGATCAGCGTTATTTTGTTAACAAGTTTAAATAGAAGAGAAAGGAATATAATGGAATATAATATAATGGAATAGGACAGAATGGAATAGAATAGAATGGAATAGAATAGAATGAAATGGAATAAGATAGAATGGAATAGGACAGAATGGAATAGAATAGAATTGAATAGAATAGAATGAAATGGAATAAGATAGAATGAAATAGGATATAATGGAATAGGATAGAATGGAATAGGACAGAATGGAATAGAATAGAATGGAATAGAATAGAATGAAATGGAATAGGATAGAATGGAATAGGATAGAATGGAATAGGATAGAATGGAATAGAATAGAATGGAATAGAATGGAATAGGATAGAATGGAATAGGATAGAATGGAATAGAATGGAATAGGATAGAATGGAATAGGATAGAATGGAATAGAATATAATGGAATAGGATAGAATGGAATAGGATAGAATGGAATAGAATAGGATAGAGTGGAATAGAATAGAATGGAATAGAATATAATGGAATAGAATATAATGGAATAGAATAAATGAAATATTATAGAATGGAATAGAATAGAATGGAATAGAATAGAATGAAATGGAATAAGATAGAATGGAATAGGATAGAATGGAATAGGATAGAGTGGAATAGAATAGAATGGAATAGGATAGAGTGGAATAGAATAGAACGGAATATAATATAATGGAATATAATAAATTAAATATTATAGAATGGAATAGAATGGAATGGAATAGGATAGAATGGAATAGGATAGAGTGGAATAGAATAGAATGGAATAGGATAGAATGGAATAGGATAGAGTGGAATAGAATAGAATGGAATAGGATAGAATGGAATAGAATAGAATATAATGGAATAGGACAGAATGGAATAGAATAGAATGGAATAGAATATAATATAATGGAATAGGACAGAATGGAATAGAATAGAATGGAATAGAATAGAATGAAATGGAATAAGATAGAATGGAATAGGATAGAATGGAATAGGATAGAATGGAATAGGACAGAATGGAATAGAATAGAATGGAATAGAATAGAATGAAATGGAATAGGATAGAATGGAATAGGATAGAATTGAATAGGATAGAATGGAATAGAATGGAATAGGATAGAATGGAATAGGATAGAATGGAATATAATATAATGGAATAGGATAGAATGGAATAGGATAGAATGGAATAGGATAGAGTGGAATAGAATGGAATAGAATAGAATATAATGGAATAGAATATAATGGAATAGAATATAATGGAATAAAATAAATGAAATATTATAGAATAGAATAGAATGTAATGGAATAGGATAGAATGTAATAGAATGTAATAGGATAGAGTGGAATAGAATATAATGGAATAGAATAAATGAAATATTCTAGAATAGAACGGAATAGAATATAATGGAATAGAATAAATGAAATATTCTAGAATGGAATAGAATGGAATGGATTGGGATCGAATGGAATAGGATAGAGTGGAATAGAATAGAATGGAATAGGATAGAATGGAATAGGATAGAGTGGAATAGAATAGAATGGAATAGGATAGAATGGAATAGGATAGAGTGGAATAGAATAGAATGGAATAGGATAGAATGGAATAGGATAGAGTGGAATAGAATAGAATGGAATAGAATAGAATATAATGGAATAGAATATAATGGAATAAAATAAATGAAATATTATAGAATAGAATAGAATGTAATGGAATAGGATAGAATGTAATAGAATGTAATAGGATAGAGTGGAATAGAATAGAACGGAATAGAATATAATGGAATAGAATAAATGAAATATTCTAGAATGGAATAGAATGGAATGGAATAGGATAGAATGGAATGGAATAGGATAGAATGGAATAGAACTTTCTAGAACACATCAGGTCCATAGGACAGGCCAGGATCAGTGTTATTCTGGTCACATAGCATCCATCATTAAACGAGGTAATAATGTTGGTAACACTTTACCGGCACTTATAACAACATGTTATATGCATGTGTACGCCTTTATAATGTCATATAATAAGGTTTATAGCATGTCTTCTTGTGTTATTGTTATAAACCACTAGCACAGCATTACAGGAGTAGCAGGGTAACATATTGTTCTAACTGCGGCTATATTTCCTGTCATGATGGCCTTTAATATAAAAGGTTACATTACACACCTCAGACATTCTTCCCCTCATGACAAACACCTTCCTGCTAGCCATGTATGTGAACCTCATCCCCAAACAGCCTGGTTGCATCTCCATGTTACTGTTCATACCGCGAGTATAGAAAACACCTTTAGAAGAGGCAGCCATTCATGCTTCAACCTAGACGACTGCTGTTACTTTTATCATGAGATAGGCAGGTGAGGAGCAGGTCTATTGGTTGCATTGCATTCATAGTTTACTCATACCGCAGTGTGATATCCTCACCGTTACACGACAAATGTTATTTATAAGGTTTATTTTTTCAATCAGAAAATACACTATGGCAGGTTCTCTTTAACACGGGGTCAGGTGAGAATCAAAGACACTGAGGCAGGTTCTCTTTAACACGGGGTCAGGTGAGAATCAAAGACACTGAGGCAGGTTCTCTTTAACGCAGGGTCAGGTGAGAATCAAAGACACCGAGGCAGGTTCTCTTTAACACGGGGTCAGGTGAGAATCAAAGACACTGAGGCAGGTTCTCTTTAACGCAGGGTCAGGTGAGAATCAAAGACACTGAGGCAGGTTCTCTTTAACACGGGGTCAGGTGAGAATCAAAGACACTGAGGCAGGTTCTCTTTAACACAGGGTCAGGTGAGAATCAAAGACACTGAGGCAGGTTCTCTTTAACACGGGGTCAGGTGAGAATCAAAGACACCGAGGCAGGTTCTCTTTAACACGGGGTCAGGTGAGAATCAAAGACACTGAGGCAGGTTCTCTTTAACGCAGGGTCAGGTGAGAATCAAAGACACTGAGGCAGGTTCACTTTAACGCAGGGTCAGGTGAGAATCAAAGACACTGAGGCAGGTTCTCTTTAACGCAGGGTCAGGTGAGAATCAAAGACACTGAAGCAGGTTCTCTTTAACGCAGGGTCAGGAGAGAATCAAAGACACTGAGGCAGGTTCTCTTTAACACGGGGTCAGGTGAGAATCAAAGACACCGAGGCAGGTTCTCTTTAACACGGGGTCAGGTGAGAATCAAAGACACTGAGGCATGTTCTCTTTAACGCAGGGTCAGGTGAGAATCAAAGACACTGAGGCAGGTTCTCTTTAACGCAGGGTCAGGTGAGAATCAAAGACACTGAGGCAGGTTCTCTTTAACGCAGGGTCAGGTGAGAATCAAAGACACTGAGGCAGGTTCTCTTTAACACGGGGTCAGGTGAGAATCAAAGACACCGAGGCAGGTTCTCTTTAACACGGGGTCAGGTGAGAATCAAAGACACTGAGGCAGGTTCTCTTTAACACGGGGTCAGGTGAGAATCAAAGACACTGAGGCAGATTCTCTTTAACGCAGGGTCAGGTGAGAATCAAAGACACTGAGGCAGGTTCTCTTTAAAACGGGGTCAGGTGAGAATCAAAGACACTGAGGCAGGTTCTCTTTAACGCAGGGTCAGGTGAGAATCAAAGACACTGAGGCAGGTTCTCTTTAACGCAGGGTCAGGTGAGAATCAAAGACACTGAGGCAGGTTCTCTTTAACGCAGGGTCAGGTGAGAATCAAAGACACTGAGGCAGGTTCTCTTTAACGCAGGGTCAGGTGAGAATCAAAGACACTGAGGCAGGTTCTCTTTAACGCAGGGTCAGGTGAGAATCAAAGACACTGAGGCAGGTTCTCTTTAACACGGGGTCAGGTGAGAATCAAAGACACCGAGGCAGGTTCTCTTTAACACGGGGTCAGGTGAGAATCAAAGACACTGAGGCAGGTTCTCTTTAACACGGGGTCAGGTGAGAATCAAAGACACCGAGGCAGGTTCTCTTTAACACGGGGTCAGGTGAGAATCAAAGACACTGAGGCAGGTTCTCTTTAACACGGGGTCAGGTGAGAATCAAAGACACCGAGGCAGGTTCTCTTTAGCGCGGGGTCAGGTGAGAATCAAAGACACTGAGGCAGGTTCTCTTTAACGCAGGGTCAGGTGAGAATCAAAGACACTGAGGCAGGTTCTCTTTAACACGGGGTCAGGTGAGAATCAAAGACACCGAGGCAGGTTCTCTTTAGCGCGGGGTCAGGTGAGAATCAAAGACACCGAGGCAGGTTCTCTTTAGCGCGGGGTCAGGTGAGCTCAAAGCGATCTAATGGGTTCATTTGATGGTGTCATGGTAAGATACGAGAAGGACTCTTCTCACTGTCTTCCCATGGCTGTTTATAAGGATCCAATTCCCCTCTGCCTGTCCAAGGGTTGAATACTAGGCTTGATAACAGATCAAATACACTGCAAACATGCTCACATTTTAAGGAGATCATTTTAGTTGTTGTTTGGATGTTAATGTATGTTTTGTTTCTACCATAAGCAATATAGAGACAAATCAGAGAGCATCTGTCAGCTATAGGTCTAGCACCGGGTAGACATTCATGTGTCAGCCATAGATCTAGCACCGGATAGACATTCATCTGTCAGCCATAGGTCTAGCACCGGATAGAGATTCATCTGTCAGCTATAGGTCTAGCACCAGACATTCATCTGTCAGCCATAGATCTAGCACCGGATAGACATTCATCTGTCAGCTATAGGTCTAGCACCAGACATTCATCTGTCAGCCATAGGTCTAGCACCGGATAGACATTCATCTGTCAGCTATAGGTCTAGCACCAGACATTCATCTGTCAGCTATAGGTCTAGCACCTGATAGACATGAATCCGTCAGCCATAGGTCTAGCACCGGATAGACATGAATCCGTCAGCCATAGGTCTAGCACCGGATAGTCATGAATCCGTCAGCCATAGGTCTAGCACCGGATAGTCATGAATCCGTCAGCCATAGGTCTAGCACCGGATAGACATGAATCCGTCAGCCATAGGTCTAGCACCGGATAGACATGAATCCGTCAGCCATAGGTCTAGCACCGGATAGACATGAATCCGTCAGCCATAGGTCTAGCACCGGATAGTCATGAATCCGTCAGCCATAGGTCTAGCACCGGATAGTCATGAATCCGTCAGCCATAGGTCTAGCACCGGATAGACATTCTGAGAAATTAACAAGACGAAGATACAACAAGAAAAGAATAGCATACCGAATACTATACAATACGTTCCCATTTTTTGAAATCCTTAGTAGCTTGTTGTCAGTCGTAACCTCATGGAAATTGGCGCCTTTTTCATTGGCGAAGAACAAATCAGGTTTCCAGATAGAGTCCAACATAGACGGGTCCAGGTCGAGAGAGTCATCGGGGTATTCACTATAGGCCAGCCTGGGGTCGTTCCATTGCTGCCTCAGGAAGATATTCACTCTGTAGTCCTGGGGAGAGAACAGTTCAATGTCAATCAGTGTATCAGATTATCAGAGAAAGGCCAAGCTATGTCAGTGCATTGCATCGCCAGGACTCAGGGAGGTTTGATTGGTTGATTGGTTGGTTGATTGGTTGGTTGGTTGATTGATTGGTTGATTGGTTGGTTGATTGGTTGGTTGGTAGATTGGTTGATTGGTTGGTTGATTGGTTGATTGATTGATTGGTTGATTGGTTGGTTGATTGGTTGGTTGGTTGATTGGTTGGTTGATTGATTGGTTGATTGGTTGGTTGATTGGTTGGTTGATTGATTGGTTGATTGGTCGGTTGATTGGTTGGTTGATTGGTTTGTTTGTTTGATTCTTTAATATAATCATTAATTTCTGGGATAAATGATTGCACAAGACATGGGGATCGGTTTCCAATTCTTTCGATCTTAAAAACCCTATGCATTTTTATTGAATAAAGCTTAGTTAAACTAAAGACTCTATGTAGGTTATTGGGCTTTCCAGGTGTAGATTGTTTATGCAAATCACGCCTGTCTGAGTAGCAGTAGCACTCTTAAGGCAGGAGATAAATAATGGTCCTGGTGGTTCATCATGTAAATGTCCTTTAGAAGACCCTTCAATAGAGCTGTGGCCTATAGGCACAACAGTCCACCGTAATTGTCAATTATTCTACAGAACGAGCGTGCCGTTATATCATCCCATAACGACCATTAAGCTGTCTAGGCTGTAATGTAGCGAGACATGATATATCAGTCGACTGAAGGGACAGCAGGTGACCTTTCCAATGGCAATCAACCACAACATTAGAAGGACATTGTCGAGCAATTATCTCACTACACACAGATAGACCTGTTTCGTTATTAGGGGAATTTTGTTTGAAAAAAAAGAAGAGTTTTTACGGAGAAAAAAAAGACAAACAAATGTAGAGTGTCATCTGACTCTGATTACAGAATGAGGTCTAGTCTGACTCTGATTACAGAATGAGGTCTAGTCTGACTCTGATTACAGAATGAGGTCTAGTCTGACTCTGATTACAGAATGAGGTCTAGTCTGACTCTGATTACAGAATGAGGTCTGGTCTGACTATGATTACAGAATGAGGTCTAGTCTGACTGTGATTAAAGAATGAGGTCGAGTCTGACTATGATTACAGAATGAGGTCTGGTCTGACTATGATTACAGAATGAGGTCTAGTCTGACTGTGATTACAGAATGAGGTCTAGTTTGACTATGATTACAGAATGAGGTCTAGTCTGACTCTGATTACAGAATGAGGTCTAGTCTGACTCTGATTACAGAATGAGGTCTAGTCTGACTCTGATTACAGAATGATGTCTGGTCTGACTATGATTACAGAATGAGGTCTAGTCTGACTCTGATTACAGAATGAGGTCTAGTCTGACTCTGATTACAGAATGAGGTCTAGTCTGACTCTGATTACAGAATGAGGTCTAGTCTGACTCTGATTACAGAATGAGGTCTGGTCTGACTATGATTACAGAATGAGGTATAGTCTGACTGTGATTAAAGAATGAGGTCGAGTCTGACTATGATTACAGAATGAGGTCTGGTCTGACTATGATTACAGAATGAGGTCTAGTCTGACTGTGATTACAGAATGAGGTCTAGTTTGACTATGATTACAGAATGAGGTCTAGTCTGACTCTTGATTACAGAATGAGGTCTAGTCTGACTCTGATTACAGAATGAGGTCTAGTCTGACTCTGATTACAGAATGATGTCTGGTCTGACTATGATTACAGAATGAGGTCTAGTCTGACTGTGATTACAGAATGAGGTCTAGTCTGACTATGATTACAGAATGAGGTCTGGTCTGACTATGATTACAGAATGAGGTCTAGTCTGACTGTGATTACAGAATGAGGTCTAGTTTGACTATGATTACAGAATGAGGTCTAGTCTGACTCTGATTACAGAATGAGGTCTAGTCTGACTCTGATTACAGAATGAGGTCTAGTCTGACTCTGATTACAGAATGAGGTCTGGTCTGACTATGATTACAGAATGAGGTCTAGTCTGACTCTGATTACAGAATGAGGTCTAGTCTGACTCTGATTACAGAATGAGGTCTGGTCTGACTATGATTACAGAATGAGGTCTAGTCTGACTCTGATTACAGAATGAGGTCTAGTCTGACTCTGATTACAGAATGATGTCTGGTCTGACTATGATTACAGAATGAGGTCTAGTCTGACTCTGATTACAGAATGAGGTCTAGTCTGACTCTGATTACAGAATGAGGTCTAGTCTGACTCTGATTACAGAATGAGGTCTAGTCTGACTCTGATTACAGAATGAGGTCTGGTCTGACTATGATTACAGAATGAGGTATAGTCTGACTGTGATTAAAGAATGAGGTCGAGTCTGACTATGATTACAGAATGAGGTCTGGTCTGACTATGATTACAGAATGAGGTCTAGTCTGACTGTGATTACAGAATGAGGTCTAGTTTGACTATGATTACAGAATGAGGTCTAGTCTGACTCTTGATTACAGAATGAGGTCTAGTCTGACTCTGATTACAGAATGAGGTCTAGTCTGACTCTGATTACAGAATGATGTCTGGTCTGACTATGATTACAGAATGAGGTCTAGTCTGACTGTGATTACAGAATGAGGTCTAGTCTGACTATGATTACAGAATGAGGTCTGGTCTGACTATGATTACAGAATGAGGTCTAGTCTGACTGTGATTACAGAATGAGGTCTAGTTTGACTATGATTACAGAATGAGGTCTAGTCTGACTCTGATTACAGAATGAGGTCTAGTCTGACTCTGATTACAGAATGAGGTCTAGTCTGACTCTGATTACAGAATGAGGTCTGGTCTGACTATGATTACAGAATGAGGTCTAGTCTGACTCTGATTACAGAATGAGGTCTAGTCTGACTCTGATTACAGAATGAGGTCTGGTCTGACTATGATTACAGAATGAGGTCTAGTCTGACTCTGATTACAGAATGAGGTCTAGTCTGACTCTGATTACAGAATGAGGTCTAGTCTGACTCTGATTACAGAATGAGGTCTAGTCTGACTCTGATTACAGAATGAGGTCTAGTCTGACTGTGATTACAGAATGAGGTCTGGTCTGACTCTGATTACAGAATGAGGTCTAGTCTGACTCTGATTACAGAATGAGGTCTAGTCTGACTATGATTACAGAATGAGGTCTAGTCTGACTCTGATTACAGAATGAGGTCTAGTCTGACTCTGATTAAAGAATGAGGTCTAGTCTGACTATGATTACAGAATGAGGTCTAGTCTGACTATGATTACAGAATGAGGTCTAGTCTGACTCTGATTACAGAATGAGGTCTAGTCTGACTCTGATTACAGAATGAGGTCTAGTCTGACTCTGATTACAGAATGAGGTCTAGTCTGACTATGATTACAGAATGAGGTCTAGTCTGACTATGATTACAGAATGAGGTCTAGTCTGACTATGATTACAGAATGAGGTCTGGTCTGACTATGATTACAGAATCAGGTCTAGTCTGACTATGATTACAGAATGAGGTCTAGTCTGACTATGATTACAGAATGAGGTCTAGTCTGACTATGATTACAGAATGAGGTCTAGTCTGACTATGATTACAGAATGAGGTCTAGTCTGACTATGATTACAGAATGAGGTCTTCGTAGACCTTTTCATTATTTAAAATAGCAGCAATCTAGATTCTAAACACACAGGTGGAATATAAAAATATCCCCCCAACAAAGGATAAAATAAAGTAAATGTCAGAGTCGAGGCCGTTTTGGCTCCAGGTAGAACCATTTTAGGTTCCATGTTCTATCGGGAATCAACAAGGGTTCTTAAAAGGGTTCTCCAATTGGGGAACAGCCCAAAAAAACTTTTTAGGTTCTAGATAGCACCTTTTTTTCTAAAAGTGTAGAGACCATGGGAGTTGAGCTACTACAGACACATGCAGCAGCCATTCGACCAAGAATAGATTTGCAATGTCCAAATGGCACCCTATTCCCTATTTTAGTGCACTACTTTTGACCAGGGCCCTATGAGGGTGCCATTTGTGATGAAGTCTATCTATCATCTACCTCAGTAGTCTTGCAGATGGAGAGAGGTTGCAGACTGGGAAACACTGCTAGTTTACCACAGGGGCATTCATTAGGCCTTGGTTTGTTGCCAACATAGAAATATAATTACTAGAACAGGAAATCCCCTGTTCAAGTCAATGTTTGGTGATGGGTGAATGGGC